>NC_043006.1:33208785-33211285 GCF_006345805.1 Octopus sinensis | reverse complement strand
TCAACACCAGTTAAATATCTAGAAGGCAAAGTTTTATGATTTTTAGTTATCCGTAATTATTATCATGATAACCAATCTGAATCGCTATCGTGCTGTATTTCATGTATGTATGTATGTATGTATGTATGTATGTATGTATGTATGTATGTATGTATGTATGTATGTATGTATGTATGTATTTTTGTATGTATGTGCGTATGTATTTTTGTATGTATATACGTATGTATTTATGTATGTATGTTTATTTTGCTTTATCTATATATACTCATGCATATACAGTAATCCCTCGCCATATCGCGACTCACCTATCACACACTCAGGAACTTTTCTGCACCCCCTCGTATGTATGTATGGATATATACATATTACATAGAGGCGGTGCTCCAGCATGGCCACAGTCAAATGACTGAAACAAGTAAAAGAGAGAGTAAAAGAGAGATATATTACATAAATATAGTATCATATATAGAATAATAAAATACACGCACACACACTCACACTCACACATAGACACACACACACATATACATACACGAATAAATATGCATATGTACACACATACATACGCACATATCTTCCGAGCGCCCGAATATACATACCTGCATTGATCACTGGAGCTGTAGCTTTCTAAATACAAACACAACATACATACATACCAAACACACAATGGCGCTAGTCAGGCTGCAAGGAATATTTTAATGTAGCATTCTATCTGTGAGATGATTATCCAGCGCAATCAATTTACCAACGACGGAAGGACTCCTTGACATTATTACCAAGTACGCTTCTAGGATGCCTTTCTGCGCTTAGTTTTTCATCTTCGCGCCTGGTTCAGGTCCCTTGAAAAGCACAACTCTTCAAAGAGAAGTTTCTTACGATTTTATCTTTGCCTCGCTCTTAATTGAGAGAAGATATCTCTCTCTCTCTCTTTCTCTCTCTCTCTCTCTGATATATATATATACACATCCATCAATCCATCCATCCATCCATCCATCCATCCATCCATCCATCCATCCATCTATCCATTCATCTATCCATACACACATATATATATATAAATGTATATATACATGTATATATATATATGCCTGTGTGTATGCATGTATACATTCATGTGTGCATAAATACTTCCTAGTCTCTCTATATTATACATATATGTGAGTGTATATATATATATGTTTATATATATACTATATATATACAATAATGTATATGTTATTATATATCTTAACACACACACATATATATATATATATATTATATATATTATATATACATGTATATGTATATATATATATAGCATATATACATATACACACACATATATATATATATATATATAGATATATATACATATATCTATGTATATCTATAGATATAGACATATAATTATATATATATGTGTGTGTGTATGCGTGTGTATGTGTATGTATATATGCATATATATGCACACATACACTTACTCTCTCACACACGCACCGTACAAACGCACGGAACAAAGGAAGACATACCATCTAATCAACCCAATTACTTCTTAATTAGACGCATTTACAGAGCTCTGGCATCAAACGTTAGATATTGACATTATTTTCTCCATATATTTTTCCTAATGAGTGCAATATTTTCTTTAACTCTGCTGCTTCCTCTCACACAATCTCTTACAATTTTCAAACCAACGGACCAACAAGAGAATTCATTGTGGTCAGCCAACACGAGCGGAATTTCGCTCAAAACTCTTCTGATTATTTTATAGAAATACGAGCGCACATTATATAACGTTGTATGTGAATACATTGTCTGATTGAAATATGGGATGGTCATGGGCGGGACGGCACCCAGATGGTTGGTCTCAGGTTCACTTCCACTGCGTGAACTCCTAGACTTGTAATAGTGTAGGATTTACCAATGTCTCCAGAATGAAATTGGGAAACGGGAGCTGAGTGGATGCCCCTCATATGTGTGTGCGTGTGTATGTGTGTGTGTGTGTATGTGTGTGCGTGTGTGTATAGATGGACAAGCGAAAAATGTAGTACTCAATGCAATTTGAAATTTAAACATTTAATAATGGGCTGACTTAGGTATACGTAGCATCAAGTTTCGTAGGCGCACATTTTCGCATATGGAAGTTTGTATAGAGTGTAACTAAAGTGGCCTGACATCTTTTACACACACACACACACACACACACACACACAAACACACACACACAGCGGATCGATAAATGCTACAGCAAAGACCTCTTCTCAACAGGAAACTGCAGGTTATAAAACTGGTGCATCAGATAATACTCGGAGGAGATCGAGGGTTTTGTGGCCTGCTGCTAATGAGAAAGGAAAATATAAAGAATAATAGAGAGCTCGACAAGGTATGTCGAGCTTTTTCTAAAATGACAGGATCTACAGTGGAGAAACTGGGAAAGTTAGCAAGCTCAACTTACGAACTCATCGTAAAGTAAATACCACCATGACCGATATCCAGACTACAGTGGAAAAGGCTAAAC
>NC_043006.1:33206102-33208685 GCF_006345805.1 Octopus sinensis | reverse complement strand
GTTTGGATAATTCACATTTGAAAATATGGGTGTTTCGTTCAACATCCTTAAACAGCCCTTATTCGGGGACCTTTTGAGCGGGATGGGCTACTCGACCTGCAGAACTGGGCGCAACCTGCATGGTCATGCGCTGTTTATCTTGATATGAGATCACCATGTCGCCCACATGTGGTTGTGATGCACGTACCTGGTGTACCCTTATCAGACGGGGAGTCATGATGGGTATACTGGGAATCATATATTTTACCCACTTTGATGGCATACACTGCTCTCTCACTCAATAATGATAGTAAAAGGGGAAATTACATTTTATGGAAAAAGGAAAAGGAAAATATTTTGCCGTTTCGAAAAATTGAAACAGCCTATAACTATCAAAAATGTTCATTCATACAAAATAATGGAATTCCAGTCTGTGCCGTAATTGAATGCGACAAAATGCCATGAGAAACGATGTTGATGATTTCGTTTCAAAACGTCCGTCATTGTTCATTATAAACGATCAATATACTGAACAGAAATTTCTAGGTCTCTAATCTTATTTAAAAACAAGTAGAAAATACTTGCGTGTAGGTAAGGATATGTTTTTTTTATGAGAATACTACGTCGTATGACATGGATTGTCAAAGACTAGTAATGTAGGAACAATGTGGTGCTTTATAATTGGAACTGAAAGTCGTGTTTTTACTTAGAAAGGTGTTAAAACTTACAACGCTTCACAAGTAGTCAGTCAGGATAAATGAAAAACTTGGACGATAAATTGCACCACACATAGAAGACAACTAATCTGTTGATGAAACCTCTCTTGATATTAATGTCCGCCAAATCGAAATCCAATCAATCATCTAGTTCTGAAAAGAGAACAATTTATTTGATTCATTTTCCATGTCAAAGTTCGTCAAATTGAACATCCAGTTCAGTAGATCTGCACTTTATAACTTTTAGCGAAGAGATAAGTAATCGATAATGAAGAACATATTCTTCTAGTGATCTTTTATCTTGTTTCAGTCATTGGGCTGCAGCCATACTGGAGCCCTTCCTTGGAAAATTTTAGTCATGCTTTTTTTTAAGTCTGGTACTTCTTTTATCGGTCTGTTTTGCATCCAGAATTGACGTGTTTAGAATTTCTCCAGAAAAATCCAACATTTCCTAAAAGTTTGTTGTCTGTTATGACCGACTTTTAAGCAACAGTAAATCAAGTGTACCGCCAAGTGGCACTGAACTGACTTCGTTGCTAAGTGTCTCTGGACAAAAGTAGCCATGTAAATGATTTCAAGTTTTCGGAGACACAAGACCAGCAATTTCGCGTAAGATAGCAAGTTGATTACATTTATCTCAGTGGTCAAATGGTATTGATTTTATCGACCCTTAGAGAATGAAAAGCAAAGACGATTTCGGCGAAACTTGTACTCAGAACGCAAAGACGGTAAAAATACTGCTAATCATTTTGTCTGGCGGGTTTCTGCAATTTTTCTGCCTTAAACATCCATATAATAATCCTTTATATTATAGGAAGAAGGCCTGAAATTTTGGGGGAAGGGACTACTTGATTACATCGACCCCAGTACGCAACTGGTACTTAATTTATCGACCCTGAAAGGATGAAAAGCAAAGTGGACCTCGGTGGAATTTGAACTCAAAACGTAGCGACGGGTGTAATACCGCTAAGCATTTCGTCCAGCGTTCTAACGACTCTGCCAACTCTCCGACTTAAACCTAGATATAACAATGAAAGTATTATTGAAAAATAAACAATGATTAAACTAATATTGTATTTAAAAGTAAGTTCACTTATTTTAGGTGAAAAAACCGTGTAACTGTCGAGTGCTAAGTGAATGTAGAGGGTGGCCTGAAGAATTTAGTTCAGATAAACAGGACCGCGTTGAAATTGACGGTGCTAAGGTGAATAGATGGAAGTGCAAACTTTAATAATTTATAATTCGCAGAGGTCAGCTTTGCTTTTCATCCTTTCAAGATCGATAAAATAAAGTAGCAGGATCGATACAATCAACTTGTCTCTTCTCCTCAAAAACTTAATGACCCAGAACACTGCATCGGACGGGTATCCCGTTCAGAGAAAGGTTGTGATATCGGTTCTTCTATGGCATGGAAAACGGGCTATGGGTCTTATGAATCATAGGGCTGCAAAATTAGAAACAAGTAATTGGAAATGATAGTCATACAAAAATGAATGAATCTGGGTGCATACGAAACGAGCTGGGAAAGTAAGAAAAGAAAATCGTTTTACTGACTGTGAGCTCATAGTATCTTAAACATGAATGGCAAGATAACTCTGCTGATGCGAGTGTGATGTACTTTCCATTGCTTCTGCTTGTGTACAACTATAGACATCGGTTTAAATTAATTGCTAGTGGAACGTATTTACTTGTTAATGAGGTATGAAGAAACATGATTGAAGATATACTCGGCGACTTGATAATTCGACAAGTATAATTGGTTAAAACTCTCGAACACATTTCAACAGCTTGGCTGCAATCCTAATGGCTGAAACTAGTAAAACAACGAAAGAGTAGATATCACTATATCTATCTATCAAGCAATCTCTCTCTCTCTCTCGTTATATAC
>NC_043006.1:33193602-33201102 GCF_006345805.1 Octopus sinensis | reverse complement strand
TGATGGGTGTACTGGGCTTCGTATATTTTACCCCAGTGTCACTTTGATGGCATACACTGCTCTCTCACTCAATAATGATAATAATAATAATAATAATAATAATAATAATAATAATAATAATAATAATAATAATAATAATAATAATTCTAGGATGGGATTTATAAATATTTAATGCATTGCTACGCGTCTTTCCACAAATCACGTGACTTTAAGATCAGAGTCTGTATCCTTGGGTACAGTATATCAGAGAGGGATCTTTATCTCTTCTTGCCAGTATGAAGCCCAGTCTGGCTATGGTTGTATTTCTGTGTGTACTTGCTAGGAGAAAGATGCTACCATAGAGCAGTGCTTTGAGCACTCCTCAGACACGCATCTATACAGCTATTTATGAAGCACATTAACGCAGTAATGAGTATAATATGATGTAACTTTCACCAGTTATCAGCTGATAATGATGCGCCCGCACACGCACACACACACACACAGATATATATATATATGTATTATGTGCATGTGTGTATGTGAGCATCTATGTGTGTATTGTTACACTTTTACTGGAAGTGGGGTTATAGTGACTTCGACGTTTCGAACTGTTAACCTTCAGCATACTGCGTTTCACTTCGGTTCCTTTTGGCTTTATATATTTTGGGGGAAGTTGATTTTCTTGTGTATGTGGAACTGTGTGATAAATTTTGATAAACGTTTTCTCTACGAAAATCTTTTGTGCAACCCTTTGGTTTAGCGTTAAATTACACACACATATATAACTTGACATAAACATAGATAGATAGATAGATAGATAGATAGATAGATAGATAGATAGATAGATAGATAGCTAGATAGATAGATAGATAGATAGATAGATAGATAGATAGATAGACAGACAGACAGATTGATTGATAATGCATCTTAAATGTTCTCAAATCCTTTTGTATATGTTTAAGTCTATCTGGAGTCAAGATAGAACAACTGCTGTGTTGATGACGCCAATCGTGGCGGAAAAACTATATACGTCGCTTTTCTTTCATCTCCAGAATCAAACAAACAATCTTTTCCTTAAGGGAATGTTATTTCCGGGAAATTATTGATTCTTGAGAACTTCATATTATTGAAGACCCAAAGAATTCCAGCTGTTAATTGCCGTCTTACGTTACATTTTGTGTATTTACAGCTTAACCGATTTGAAATATATATATATATATATATATATAGATATATATATATATATATTAGAGATACATCACACTTGCATTTATGCTTCTATAAATTTAATATAACGTCTTTCTTTTTTTACCACCCACATCATATCTCCTTTCATCCAATCTTGATTTTTTCCACACTTTATTCCCCTCATCCTTCCTGCTCGAACATACAAGTACTACCCGATACAATTTCATCTTTTCCAAAAGCAACAGACCTCTTAGAACCAATGAAACGATCCATGTGTTCTCCAATGAGACCGATCACAACCAAAATGAGAAAAAAATCATTTTATTTTAAATAATTTCTATAAGAAAAGGCCATGTCCAATAAGTATAGATGGATGTACAGAAGAATGGAACCAGGAATAACGCTAGTGTCTCCGTTTCGGTTAAATCATAAATATACGTATATATATATATATATATATATATATATATATTATATATATTATATATATATTATATATATATTATATAAATCGTAGCACTCAGTCGGTTACAACGATGAGGGTTCCAGTTGATCCGATCAACGGAACAGCCTGTTCGTGAAATTATCGTGTAAGTGGCCGAGTACTCCACAAATGTAGTTCTCGGGAAGATTCAGCGTGACACAGAGTGTGACAAGGCTGGCCCCTTTGAAATACAGGTACAACAGAAACAGGAAGATGAGTGAGAGAACGTTGTGGTGAAAGAATACAGCAGGGTTAGCCACCACCCCTCACCGGAGCCTTGTGGAGCTAACCACTGGGCCATTGCGCCTCCACTTTATAAAAATACATCTGTATATAATTATGTAAGCATATATCTTCTGAGATAATGTAGCTGCACAACAGTTTATAACGATTACGTTTTTGAAACTAAGCGATTGTAAATTCACCCCATTTTTATCTTTACGCGAAGAAAAATTAAGCAAATATCCTGAAACTGTTCGTGGTTGTTTGGACAGTCTTTAAACAACAAATACTCTTCAACCGTCTTCTACGAAGAAAACTTGTTAGTAATTTCCTAATTGCCATTTAAGTCAGAGAGAAACCAGGACCTTGTTGAAGTGGCTTGATTATCGAGTATATACATTCGTAGGTGTCAGCAGATTGAAGAGTAACATGCTAATGTACGAAACTCTCGGACTTTGAGTCAGCTTGCTGCTTCTGCTAAATTTTAATAAATATATATATATATATTAGGCGCAGGAGCGGCTGTGTGGTAAGTAGCTTGCTTACCATCCACATGTTTCTGGGTTCAGTCCCACTGCGTGGCACTTTGGGCAAGTGTCTTCTACTATAGCCTCGGGCCGACCAAAGCCTTGTGAGTGGATTTGGTAGACAGAAACTGAAAAGAACCCCGTCGTATATATGTGTATATATATATATGCGTGTGTGTGTTTGTGTGTCTGTGTTTGTCCCCCTAGCATTGCTTGACAACTGATGCTGGTGTGTTTATGTCCCCGTTACTTAGCGGTTCGGCAAAAGAGACTGATAGAATAAGTACTGGGCTTACAAAAGAATAAGTCCCGGGGTCGAGTTGCTCGATTAAAGGCGGTGCTCCAGCATGGCCGCAGTCAAATGACTGAAACAAGTAAAAGAGTAAAAGAGTATATATATATATATATATATATAATATATATATACATACATATATGTGTATGTATGAATGTATGTATGTATGTATGTATGTATGTATGTATGTATGTATGTATGTATGTATGTATATGTATGCATGCATGTATGTATGCATGTATGTGGAGAAAATAATAGGAACAGGTTCTACGCATTATGTATATTGTTTACATTTGATGGATATTTGTCCTCATCTTGTTTGTTGTTAACACAACGTTTCGGCTGATATACCCTTCAGCCTATGTCATGTGTCTTGGGGAAATTTCGAATCTGGGTTCTCATTCCTAAAGATATTTTTCGATGTTATTATTATTCAGGTCACTGCATAGAATCGAACTCGGAATCTTAGGATTAGTAGCCCGCGCTTTTAACCACTACGCCAAAAAGTTATGTTAACAACAAAGAATATGATGACAAATATCCGTCAAATGTAAATAATGTACATAATTCCTCATCTGTTAAATGTAGGACTGTGCAGGTTTTACAGTTTTACAAATGTTCTATTACTTTAATACTTAAAAAGGAAAGGGTGCTCATGTTTCGGACGCCAGCCCTTCTTCAATTAAAAATTAAAAGAATGAGGAAAAGTGGTTGAAAATTTTTTGGTGGCTAAGCAGATTATGGATTGTGTAGGTGCGAGTGTGAAGTGGAAGGAAAGAGTAACTGCATATTTATGATAGTAACGTCATGTTTATGAATTTAAGACAAAAGAAGGCGGGAAAGGAAAATACAGTTCCTGTATTTTGTCAGAGTAAATATTCAACATGTAGAATTATAGTTCCTTGCTTAAACCATATCGTTACAATGGTTTCATGTCCACAGCCTTACAAATGTCGTAAACAATGGTGGTTGGCTGAGTTGTTGTTCTCTCACAGTCCGTTTCCGTCCGTATCGTATTGCGGGTCAATTAATTATTCTTCGCTTTCTTACCGATGGTGATTTATGGGTCTCTAGTTTGTCGACTATTTACATATATTCGTACACACACACACACACACACACACACACACACACACACAAACGCACACACTCATACACAAACACACATCCCCACGTACACGCAAACGCGTGTTTGTGTGTATATATATATGTGTGTGTGTGTGTGCGTGCGTGCGTGTGTGTGTGTGTGTGTGTGAATGTGTGTGTTAAATACAACTCAGTTTTCAATTACATACAAACATACACACATACACATAAATGCATTGTGTATACACAATGACGTCACAGACAAACGCTGACCAATAAATTAACATGTCTGATCGCACAGTAAATATAAATAACTGGACACATAATGATAGAATTTTACATTTGCTACTTTTATTGTTTTTGTAGTTTAAGGTGCTCTTTTCTCTTGACGTAATTCATTTCGAAACGATTTAATATTTCCTTTTTTGTTTTGATGACTTGAGGAAGAATTTGGTTGCTATTTCTATCTGGTATTGTGAACTGCTGAAAGCTTTCTCAGTTGCTCATATATTGTTTACTTTTGCCTAACGTTTTCTGTGTCTGTTTTTTATAATATATTTGTCATATACACTCAACATGGAAAACTAATCGGGAACCAAATAAATGCTATATTTGGTTTCGCCATTTTTATCTTCTAAATTCAAAATTCCAACAGAATAAACGTAGCATTGTAATACACTTCAATCGATAATCTGATAATCTATTATAAGTGTTTTATCCCCTCTTTATCACAGAAGTGTAAAATTTAGAGATTATTTGACTGTTCATTGTATCAGGCCGGCGGCTGAGTAGAAGCTCTCCGCACTTTTGCCAGCGTTACACTCGCGTGACTCCGCTGTTTACACTACCTGAATGTGCATTTGTACAGATATACACGAGATGCAACACGCCAAGACAATTACGCTGCTTCCGCGTTTAATGTCTGCCTGTCAGAGTGTGCGGTATTCGTTCGGCCAACTACCTGATGCCTAATTAAAACTGATTTGAGGCTACACATCAACATAAGAACTAGTTATCTATTCGGCTACATTCCTCTCCAAACAAATCTGTGACTTAATTCCAAGTTAAGAATTCTTCATACATATCATTATACGTGCCAAGATAGAAGAAACACAAGCAAGCAAGATTCAGTGCCTGACATAATTGTTCCATAGGTCAACTTCCGAGTTCAAATACCGATATGTTTGACTTTGCATTTCATCGCTTCAGCATCTACACCTTTCCCATAATTAGCCATCTGTAGTGTTAAAGCTACTCTCATGTTCTTAAGCCACGAACAAGCCTTATCATCCGAAGTATTCCCAGTGAGGCTATTATTAAAATATAGAGTGCTTCAGAGATTTTATTATCCGATATTCTTTCTCTTTTTATGACGTGTGTCTGTGAGCTGGTTGCTACTTTTTTTACAAATTGAGTGACTGCATTGACACGAAACACGATCGTACATTTCTAATATATTCATGGCATATTTTCATTATTAGATATCAACATCAGAATTGGTTCATCCGACTGAATATGTTACCTAATGGCCTACATGGTTAAATATTCACGTATATTGTGCATCTTCAGGAAAAACTTCATTCATTTTCACAATTAAAGTCTACCTGATTTTAATTAATCCCATGTGGAGATATCATTCTCCGTTAATAGGGTTTTTTTACAGTTGAATAAGAAGTGCTTAACTTACTGCTCTGACTTAAACCTCTCAATCTATCTCCATAGCATTATATAAACGTCTATACCTAGCTATAGACTCGTGAAGTTTTCAAAATCGAATAAGCGCCAACGCAATAGGAATAGCAATAACATAATAAGAAAATAAGATTTTTAAAAAATGGAAAGTGTTTAACCTATGTAGGTTTCGTTGCTACTAAAATATATCTTGCCTCAGAATATAACGAGAATTTTGGTTCAGACACAGAGAAAATAAGATGGCACAAACCAGGTTTTCTCAAGTATTCTTTTGATTATACCGTCAAGACTGATATATTGTATGCTCAATCCATTCTCTCCGGACTTAAAGTCAATATTTCATTCCTAAAAATTTTACAGCTTTGATCATATACATCAATTCAATATATATCCGATATAAATTTTAGCATTCGTTGTATTAAATAGATTTTTCAACTTTAAATTATATACATACACACACATACGCTCGCACAAACGTACACACACAAACACTTATTCATATTATTCAGAGGTTATCTATTCCAAAGAAACCAATATATCTGAGCATTCTTAGTTTAGCTTTTAAATATTATACATATGCATACACATTGATGAACACATACATATCATATAGATAGATAGATAGATAGATAGATAGATAGATAGATAGATAGATAGATAGATAGATAGATAGATAGATAGATAGATAGATAGATAGATAGATAGATAGATAGATAGATAGATAGATAGATAGATTGATTGATTGATTGATTGATAGATAGTGACAGGCAGACAGAAAGATAGATAGACAGACAGAGACAAACAGATAGACAAAGGCAAACAGACAGAGACAAAAAGACAGACGGATGAACAAAGGAAAGAGAAGGACATTCAACCCATTTTGAGTGATTATATTTAGTGGTCATAACGACTGGACAAAGAATTGCATTGTGTTAATAATAGTTTATGAGAAATATAAATGTAAAAAAATATAAATTTGAAGCTTTGAGCCTCCGTAGTAAATCATTAATGACGTGGCTGTCGTACAGTCTGGTAAACGTCAGTCTGTTGCTGTGCTAATCGATCTCAAAAAGATAAGACTATCACATGACAGCAATTTCACAACACCAATAAATCTACAGGTATGTACATGCGCCAAGGCAACGGAGAATCCTTTGATGGGCTTGCCAAAAATAGCAACCACATGTTGCCTCAAGTCGCCAAAAGATAGCAGCCATACTCCTTGAAACACTTTTCACTTTGAAAGGCAAGGAACTCATTGGATAATTTAGTCCACGGTAAATTATGCATCATTCTATATGTAATCTGATACAGACACAAAAAATATACATGATGCTCATGGATGGATTGCCTTTGATCATTGGACTGCCATATCAGAGCTGACTTGATGCTAGAAAACAACATTCTACCGTAACCATGCCAACGATAGAGATAAAGGTTCTATATTTGCAAAATTATAATGGAATCAGATTCTCACAAATTGAAAGAGAAAGGTTGATTATATATTTTCCTAGATGTCACATGTTTAAGTAAAATGCCAGATGAAGACGCCTGGACTGCTTTTGAACATAGACCTATTTTATGAAGGCCTTAACTGTGATAAATATGGCCTTGATTGGGTCTAAGCATTCTGCCTGTAATTTAATCCGTTGATTTTACGTGTTGTATTTCATCTTTAGAGTATTCATGCGTACACATCCGACTTCTGTATAAGAATTCCAGAAAAGAATACACGATGTATTTTTTCAGGCTCTCTCCGCGTCCGCCAAACACTTGTTAATGTCTAATGTTACTGATGGTCTTTCAAATAGCGTTTAATATTAATACTTTAAAAAAAAAACTGACGACAACCTAATTCTAACGACAGTCGCCACAAACCACAAGATACATCAATAAAGACTTGTCACAGAGGTTCAAGTCATCATTTATATTTTTTTGACATGAATGTTAAGCGTTGTTTGAACAGAAATTGCACCCACATAGCTTCACGGCATGAGAGAAAGCGCAGCTAAATTTACCCCCAA
>NC_043006.1:33181102-33188602 GCF_006345805.1 Octopus sinensis | reverse complement strand
GAACACTTGCAGAAAACAGCATTGCTTGGAACCGCTCAAATACTCTGGAAGGTGCTCAAAAAATAAGAGGTGTTACCTTAATTCACTGGTAGTGAACAGCAGCAACAACAACAACAACAGCAACAACAACAACAACAACAATAATAATAATAATAATAATAATAATAATAATAATAATAATAATAATAATAATAATAATAATAATAATAACGCAATACTGGTATCAATGAGATTTTTACTGGGATTGATATGCTTAGAAAGCAACTTTATTGGGTATAGTGAGGATTTTGAGATTGATACTTCGGTGTTAAGTATGGTGGAAAGATACCCTGTGAGACCTTGACAACAGGTTGCTGTCCGCTCTTACAGAATTAATCGGAGCAAGTGAAATTGAGAAATCCAGGAAGTGAGACCCCGTGAGGTCTCGGACGACAGGTCGCCGTCTGCTCTTACAGAATTAATCGGAGCAAGTAAAACTGAGAGCTCTGACAAGTAATATATACTGATGATAATAATAATAATAATAATAATAATAATAATAATAATAATAATAATAATAATAATAATAATAATAATAATAATAATAGTTGTTGTTATTATTATTATCAAAATTCTTATTTCTAAAGTTAGGAATTTGTGAGCAGAGCATAGGTCGCTTAATTCAACACTAATACTCTATTTTATCGACCTTGGAATGATGGAAGGCAAAGATGTCTTCGGTGGGATTACAGCTGATAGCCTAAAGAACCGGAAGAAACCACAAAGAATTTCTCCGACTTTCAAAAATAATATATTATCTATTTAATGCTTTTGATTTTTATATATATATATATATATATATATAGTCAAAAGTGACCTCGGCGTCATATTTTGCATTAAGAGATATGAAAACTTCAGCAAACAACATTGGAAACAAATATTCAGAGAAAACTATAGGAAATAAGAGTAAATACATTTTAATTCTTGATGAAATCAATAATGAAAAGACGCAGCTGGAATAAAAGCGAAAATGTAGAAAGAAAGATTACGAAAATAGAATATAGCCAAAAACGAAATATCCGAAATCAAAGAACACCTGAAATAAGGTACTAAATCACAAAGAATTTGTCGATATGAAAAACGATAATGACTCTACGACTCCAAGTGAAAACAATTTTATCAAGAAATTGACAAAAATATGAGACCGAAATAACTGCAGCGCCAGAAGCAAGAAAGTTGCAGCATTGGAGGAGGGGGAGGAGGATGAGGAGGGGAGGAGGAGGGGTGACGAAGGAATCGTCACAAAAACGAATATAGTATCCTAAAAATTCTAAGAGCGGGCAAAACAATAAGTAACCCAGACTTTGCCGCAAAATAAGCTGGAAGGCGTCAAAACTTGATAAAATTCTGATATTCAACGACATCTATATTTCTAACAGAAATGTTTTGAGAGATATTAATAGAGCTAGAGAATGTCCCAGACTGGCCCACATACGTCGAAAATTACCTTCATCTTCAAAACTGAACAAAACTTAAAAGCTTTAAAATTTTACGGAATCTCAATTTGCCTTCCACACAACCAGCAGAGCTTCACCTGCAATAATATCGAAGAGAATAAATAAATAGCTGTAGAAAGAACTATTTCCTGCCATTATGGATTGGTCCACATGACTGCTGTGAAGATTAATGACTGATGAGCATAAATATAACCGAAAACTGCAGAAGCAGGAAGTGTTTGAGGATGGTCTGGATTTTCTACCCGATTTTGGCTTATTTCCCCACTATTGAACTTGAGAAACATTGGCCTTTGTAAGGTAATCCCAGCGAGGATATAAGATTTATGTGTTGAGTAAATAGCATTCAGTTTTGCAGATAGAGAAGAAAAACAGAATTATTAAAACTAAACCCATCTTCATCACAATATGAATATTCCAAGACGACTCTGTATATTCACCATTTTTCTCACTCCATTAACCGATATTATAAGCAGGATTCAACTCGGCTTCGAGTGCTACGTAAGAGGATAAATTATCTTTTAAATAGAAATGCCTTTTCTAATGTGAATGATAAACGATTAGAAACATTATTGTAACAGGAAATAGATTTGAGATGAGATTCACATTAAAGAAATGCGCCAAGGCATTTTTATAATGCGAGAAAATTATCATTAAAACCACCAAGAAACTGAGATGAGACAATTACAACATATAAAGAAATCGAAAGACTTGGATAGCGTAAAGCAAATGCAAGAAGATTAAGAGAAAATCTTAGATGCATCAGGTCAATACTTAAGACAGAACTAACTACAAAATAGTAAGGTAATAAACATTAATAAGTTAGCTGTTGTAGTAATAAAGAGGAGTTAAAATAGTCGTAGTTAGACACGTAACTTAGCGCTTTGGGCATTCAGCTCACGGTCGAGTGTTCTTGAGCAAGATACTTTATTTCACGTTGCTTCAGTCCCCTCAGCTGGCAAAAAGAAGCTGTATCTGTAATTCAAAAGGGCAGCCTTGTAACAAATTGTGTCACGCTGAATCTCTTTGAGAACTACGTTTAGTGCACGTTAATGTAATGAGGAGGTTTTTCCGTTGATCGGATCAGCTGGAATATACGTTGTCGCAAACCGACAGAGTGCCACTTATAGTTAGACGGTAAAAAAAAACTAATAAAACAGAAAAAGAGGAAACAAAAATAAGGCAGCATTTACAATTCACCATCGAAAATTTAAGTAGGAATAAAATGAAGGCGTGTTTTATGCAATCGGGGAAGTGCAATAAAATATTCACAGAGTAACTACAAAATGTTTAGTAAATAATGGTTTCAAGTTTTTGCCATAAGGGTAACTTGGAGGAGGGGATTAGGTCGATTACATCGAACCAAGTGCGTAACTGTTACTTATTTAATCGACTCCGAAAGGATGAAAGGCAAAGTCGACCTCGGAAGAGTTTAAACTCAGAATGTAACGGCAGACGAAATGCCGCTCAGCATTTCACCCGGTGCGCTAACGATTCTTCCAGCTCTCCGTCTGACATATTTAGTAAATAATAATGGGGAACTAATACAAATAGCTACAAGTCAGCAAAACAATAAACAAAATCTCATGGGAGATAAAAAAAAAAAAAGAAATTAAGAAAAAACTGAGATTGAAATGATAGTTATGAAGAAGGACAAGAAAAAATGTTAAAATCGATGATAAAAATTCGGCTTAGATTGCTATGATAAAACAATGGCAAGAGAAGCTCCTACATGGCCAATACCTAAAAAGGGTGAATAAAGTTAAGGGGAGTGCCAAAAGAAAATTCGCAATATTGGTTAAAAACCACAATACTCTCTGCAGAGACTGGCAGAGTTTTACTTGCGGCAGAAGCTCAGATCTTGTCCTCCCCCACCAGAAACCATCTACAGTAAGAAATGAAATAGAATATAGCAACTGCAGAATATGTTGAGAAAATATTATGTCTAAGTACTGCACACACACACACACACACACACACACACACGCACACGCAAAGACATTAAGTAGGGTCCATTAAAGAGAGTAAAATAAACAGGTATAAAACTGCATGCACACAAGGTACAATGAGTTGAGCTTGGCAGTGAAATAAGACTTCGCACTACTACTACTACTTTTACTATGACTACTACTACTACTACGATTACTACTACTACTATGACTACTACTACTACTACTACTACTACTACTACTACTACTACTACTACTACTACTACTACTACTCAGGTTCAGTCGGCAATTAAGAAAAAATGGTACAACTTCCGACTTGCGAATAGCGGAAACCGACGTTTTATGAGGACAAATTCAGTTTACACGTCTGTCTCAGAAGTCCAAACGGTGCCAATGTATCAGGTATTTATTGTCCTTTTATTCCTCAATGAAATTCTTTACCGTTACATAAATGTTTGATGAATATTGTCATACACACGCACACACATGCACATGCATTTATTTATATATATAATATATATATATGTATGTATATATAATGTATTATTCCACAATACATATATTATGCTCTTTAAATAAATTATATATATACATACATACATATATATATATATATATATATATATATATATATATATAGTTATTGAACACATATACACACACAGATATACATATGTGTTTATATATGTGTACGAATGTATATGTATCAATATCTATCTATCAACCTCTCTATATATATATAGATTCAGATGAATATGATACTTAAGTTGAGGCACCAGAATTTAGTACGGTATTATCCATACAATTTCATATTAAGGTGATTAAAATCAAAATAAGCAACAAGGATATCCAGAGGTAATGCAGTACGATCGTTTCAAGTAACAACTAAAGTTAATTGAATAATGCAATCATTTACATATATATATATATATATATATATATATATACAAACATGAATGTATGCGTACACATATAAGAGGGGTGCTGAAAAATTCTTGTCTTTAAGGACATTACTAAGGCCTTTTACAGAGATTAAAAAAACTGAGTGTGTGAACCTGAGATGGAAATATGTTGAATAAAATCATGATTAACGGATCCCCCTGTATTTTTCTTTTACCCAAAGCCAGGAACATTTCAGCACCTCCTCGTGTATGCGTGTGTGTATGTGTGCGTGTGTGTGTGTGTGTGTGTGTGTGTGTGTGTGTGTGTGTGTGTTGATACTGTGTATGTTTATATCTATCTACACACATACACATATATACATTCATACATATATATATGCGTGTGTGTGTGTGTGTGTGTGTTGTGTGTGTGTGTGTGTGTGTAAAATATACCTTGATGAATAAATACCTTGCATAGAAACATTGAAATGGTTACGTTCTCAGGAAAAGGACAGAGCAGGCCGAATAAGCATTGTTCAGATACAGCCGATCAGAGAAACCGAGAAAATTTATAAAACACTTCAAGCATTTGGAGTCCCTGGATGAATGTATGTATACGTTCACATATACAAATGGAATGTATATGAAGGCAGATAGACAAGCAATTACGAAAGCTATACACTTTTGTCTTGTCATAACACGCAATCCAGTAAGGCTAAGATTACCCATACGCGCACACACAAACTGCACACATCCATACATACACCACGCAAAGCAGACAACCACAAACACCAAATGTAGTTTTGGCTTAAACAAAAGAGATTGCCATATCATTAGAATTCTGCGGAAGAAAAAAAAATTAAAATTAAATCCTAAAGAAACATGTATGTATGCATGAATATATACATAGATGTATACAAATGTAAAAACTAATGTATTTACACCTAAGCTGTACAGACACATAGAGAACAGAAGAGCAGGTGCGAACAGCAAACCATTCCTCAACCACGTAATTATAAACTCCGAAAATTGTTTTAACTACAAAAAACTTTTGTCGCTTTGTTGGCGAGTGGTTTGAAGTCTTTTATGAAGAAATTAGATAAATCACAAATAAAACATACAAATATATCAATAAATGTTAATCCCTAAAGGACAGATTTTCTGATGCACAGCTATGTGTCACAGTTCCACAGTCTTTTCTTTACTCCTGCCTTCGTATCAGTCACCTCGGTGTGTGTTTCGCAGTGATCCTAGAAGAATACATTCCAACACCTGCGTACCATTTTTACATAGGGTTTTTCAAGTTCTTTTACTATGGGTCAGTAGTTTTTGGTCACATGGAACACAAGTGTTGTACGGGCAACTGTCAACCAACCAAACACATTGAGTCAGCTTTCACTGTTCTTTGAATAGGTTGACGAGAGCTGCCCTCTGTAAACATGAGGTCTGTACCAACGTATGTATGTAAGTATGTATGTCATTTAGTTTTATTTCAAGATTTCTTGCTAATACAGAAAGTCGGTTTCTGATCTAGATCCAAGGTTCCTTCATTAGAAAATTCAACATCATCAACAGGCTATTTTTGTATGTACGTATGTATGTATGTATGTATGTATGTATGTATGTATGTATGTATGTATGTATGCATGTATGTATGTATGTATGTAGATTTGTATGTTTTCTCATGCATATATTTGCATATCTAGACATGCTTATATATACTTAAATGATAAACTTCTGGAAAGTTTTACAGTTTTTTTTTTATATTGGATCTGTAGTCTTCGACGTTCCCCTTTCTGGTTTTGGGAAGCTTAATTTCCCAAGATTGGTATTTAAGCAGTGTGTTACACATCTCAAAGCCCCAATAATGTGTCTGTATGCATGCATGCAAGCTTATATTTGTATGTGAGGATTCATAGCATTGCTGCTCCAAATTTCCTCACGTGTATTTGCGTTTGTTCAGATTTATGTACAAACGCATACTCACGAGAATTTCTGAATTGTAATGGACTGAAACATTCTCTACAAAGGAATGAATAAAATGCATTAAATGAACACATCCTTCTCCCGTTCAAACATCATTATGTACGTGTGTGCGTGCGTGCTTGAATGCTTGTGTGTGTATGTTGGCGTCTGTGTGTGCGTGTGCGCATGTGTGTGTGTGCATGTGCGTATATGTGTGTGTTTGTACATACTCTACGACTTTTAGATAATAACTGGGAGATGATAACCTTTAAAATGTTACCGATTTAAGATTTCTCTGGGGAAAAACTAAACTAGTCTTGATTATGAATTATCGATTTGTTTTTAGATAGATTTAAAGGTTCTTTACCCTCGTGGAAGAGCAGTTGGCGTATTTGACCTCTTTATGTTTCCCATGAGTGCTTCTGGCTTAAACCAGTGTAGATGGCTTTTAGCACTCACCGCCTTTTCCAAAATATTTTTTTAGTTATCGTTCTCGCAACAGAATTTCGCTGTTTCGGTTCTGGTTGTGGTCGTAGATAATTTGAAACGTTTGGTTAAGCAACTTGTATTCTGTTCAGGAAATTGTTCCAAGTCCAAATGCTATGTGTGAAAAATCATTGCTACTTACACATTCCTTATCGTGCAGGAAATAGGAAGGCGGCACAAACACTAATGACTATAGGTAATATGTTTATTTTTTTTTATGCACAACAGTGAAAAGTCTCAGACATTTTAGCAACAAAAGGGGTTTGGTAACAGAATAAATTCACGTGCACCACTCAGAATATAGTTTTTTCAATGCTTCCTGCTCATTCAGAAACTAAAGCTAAATTTTTTCGGCATTACCAAAAATAAGAGCGAAAGCCATTAAACCACATCGTTTTCCATAAGGAGACGAAAGTGTGTCCAGAATGACGCGTAATTAACTTCGAAATGGCCTTATTAAAGAATACGTAGAAATTGCGATCCCACATTGACCCTACTAGGCGGCTATTTTCAGCTTTTGGATGTGTTTATTGTATTTAATGAACTTGGGGATTTCATAAAGAGTTTTTGTTATATTTTGGAAGTCTTTGGTTTGGCGTTGTTTATAAAGTTGCTTAGTCTTTAATGCCGAGCTTCATACAATTTGTTTACAGACGAGTTGAATCTGATATGTTCAGATCAACAAATGGCACCGATTAATCAATACAAGATTTACGATAGCCTACT
>NC_043006.1:33176102-33178602 GCF_006345805.1 Octopus sinensis | reverse complement strand
CTTGCCAAGAGTTTGACAAGATCGATATTTTAGAAAGATTTTGCAGCCTATTGCTAATCATCATGTGTGTCTAGAATATAGAATGTGTGAGCGCTTGCATGACTGAGCGCAAGCACGCGTGTGTATGTGTGTGTGTGCTTTTTCGAGTGCCTCTCAAGCAGTATTTGTTCATGATTCTGCAATTATAAAATGATTTTTACTTTTCGTGTTGGTTTTGTTGTTAATGTGTTTAGTGGTCAAAATAGTTCAGAAGCTTAATGCCATACGCAATAGACACCGAACAAGCCTCCCCCAGCTAACCTCCCAACATAGAAAGTTATGAGGTACCTACCTCGCTTTCTGACATCGCTTTCTCCTTTTCTCGTCCGTCATCACACCCTCAATAGGGTTTCAGGAAATGGGTAGAAAAATTAAGCCAAAGCCGCATGAAAGACACCGATCTGTCTCCGCATTGCATAAGAATTTGTATATGTGTGTATTTTGATATATACGAAGGTGAGTCAAGAAGTAATACCATTTTGTTTAGGACAGGTTTAATTACCAGCACAGGAACATGTATCATACATCAAAAGGAAGCTTGTCCTCTGTGGATCACATCCCTGCTTCTCAACATAGTCATCATTTCTCTGAACAGCAACGTTCCACCTTCGAATGAGAGCATATATCTCTGCCCCGTCAGATTCTGTTGACTGTCCTTTGAGCCACTTCACTACTTTTTTCACTTCCTCGTCACTGGAATAATATTTGCCTCTCAAACACTCTTTCATGGGGCCGAAGAGATGATAAGTCTGAAGGCGCAAAATTATTCCAGTAACGAGGGAGTGAAAACTGTAGTGAAGAAGTGACTCAAAAACAGTCAACAGAGTTTTACGGGGCAGGGATACATGCTCTCGTTCAAAGGTGGAGCATTGCTATTGAGAGAAACGTGACTATGTTGAGATGTAGGGATGTAGGATCAGCTCCATTTTGATGTATGATACATGTTCCTGTGATGGTAATTATACCTGTCCTAAACAAAATGGTATTACTTTTTGACTCAACTTCGTATGTTCAAAATGTATTCAGGTGGATCATAGGAGTATGGAATGAAAAGTTGGAGGGTCGACTCTGAAGGAGTGATGCTAGAAATTCCAGTAATTCCATATGACTCGCATATGATTACAGCCGTTTCGTCAACTTTTTTCAGGTAATACTAGTAATTATGTAAAATTATACATGTATGTTTCGATCAATAAGCATGAAGAACATTACACAAGAAATTTTTATATCCACATTAATGTAAATAAAGACTTACTCGTCAGCTCACCGGAACATTATATATATATATACATATATATACATATATATATACATACACTTAAATTTCTGAATATTACTTTTAAATTTTTACTGATGATTGAAAATATATTAAAATGAAAAGGATAATTATTAAAACTCCTTTACTTCAAGTTGAAATGGAAATACTCGGTGTCCTATTTATAGGACACCGAGATAATGTGATATTGCTTTTTTAATATTCTCGTTTAGTGTCCTATTTATAGGACAGTAGGACTTAATGGGTTAATTGCAACTCTTCTTGGAAATAACTGTATTGTTTCATTCCAGATAAAGTGACACCTGACTGCTCAAAAGTAACAAATAGTGAACAAATAGTAACTTCTCTTGAAAATGGACACAATTTGGGATCGCAGAAAAACAGTTTAGCCCCAAAGGACATTCATGCTGGTATGGCTGCAATAACTTTATCAACAGTGCAAAATTGGGCGACTAAATTTAGAAAGGGTAGGGAGAGACTCAACAATGACTCAGGTTCTGGACATCCTAATTCTACCACCGCCGAGGAAAACATTGATCGCTACAAGGTGATGGATGACAAGCGAATGACGATAAATCAAATAGCAAATACTATTAACGTATCCTGTGAGAGAGTTGAGAATATTCTGCACAAGGAACTTGGCATGGTGAAGATTTCTGCCTTAAGTGAATACCACGTCTTCTGACACCCAATCAAAAGTACAACGGGAATATCGGACGTTGTTTGAGGCAGATTCTGTTGATTTCTTTGGACGTTTCCTAACCCAAAGGGAGCATTGGTTCATCACTTTAAGCCGGAGACAAAGACACAATTTGTGCAGGGAAAACATCTGTCCTCATCTGCTCCAAAGAAGGCCAACGTGTTTTAATTCCAGGGATGATGACGGCCTCAGTTTCTTGGGATGCAAAAGGCATTTTGCTTATTGATTATCTTCAAAGGGTCACATGTCAATGGCGAGTACTATGCTTAACTTACTGAGGCAGATATGAAATGCTATCACGACCAGGAAAAGTGACGAAAACGGCAGTGTTTCATCAGGACAATGCTCCAGCACACAAGTTCTTGGTTTCAGTGGCTGTTGTGCGTGACTGTGGCTTTGAATTGGTTTATCAGTTTCCCTATTCTCCTGCTTTGTCCTCACAGTTTTCTATCGTCATATGTTCCCAAACATGAAAAGACACTTGG
>NC_043006.1:33161102-33171102 GCF_006345805.1 Octopus sinensis | reverse complement strand
TTCCAAGAAAAATTCATACATATATACACTTGCAATATGATTATAGCAACCATAAACAACACTCACACACATATGTAAACACGTACATGCACACACCGACACACACCACCCCGACAATTACAAATCACATTAACACAAACACGCCCACACATACACAGATACACACACAAACACGCAACTACAACACAACCCACACAAACACACACGCATATATGCACACATGTAGACACACACACACAATACGCCCGTACCCCAGTAATAAAATAACACATGCACACACACTCAAAAGAAAAGACACACACATATACACACAATACAATCCCAACAACCACAACAAACACTCACAAACACACATACACACAAGCATGCGCACACACAATGACACACACCTCCCCGACAAATGCAAGACTCATAGACACACTCACACAAACACACCCACACGTATACACACACACTGCACTAACAATACAAACAAAACAAATCACTCACAAATGCAGCACACACACACATGTGCATACACACACACCTGAAAACTACATAAACTATACCCACATATATACACACGCACAAGCGTATACTCAGTTCCATCATACACAAAACGCACATGCACACACATACACACCACCCCGATGAACCCAACACACACGGACACACACAGAGCCCCTGATAAATACAACACACTTACACACACACATACATATGCAACCTCACACACGCACATACGGTTGCGCGCACACACACACGCAAACACCACAAGGACAATTAAAACACAAACATACTCAGACAGACACAACAGACACACTCACGTACATACACACTCACGTACACACACATAACATCCCCACCAACACGAAACACACAAGCATACACAAGCACACACACACAGACGCACACATACTTATGCATCCTCACACACACATATGGTTGCTCACACACACACACACACACACACACACAAGGACAATTTAAACAACACAAACATACTCAGATAGAGGCACACACACTCACGTACACACACATAACATTCCCACCAACACACAAAACACACAAACATACACGCGCACACACACACAGACGCACACATACACATACACGAACAAACACATATACACACATATACGCACACACAACACCCTGACAAATACCAATCACACACATACACACACAACACCAGGACAATCATAACAACAGAAACATACTCAGACAGAGGGACACACACTCATGTACACACACACTCACGTACACACACATTACATCCCCACCAGCACAAAAAACACACAAACATACACACGCACCCACAGACGCAGACATATACACACATGCGAATAGACACATACACACACTTGCGCACACACAACACCCTAACATATATTATTCATACACATACACACACACACACAAACGTGCACACATATACACACACCATCCTACCAAATATAAAACACACACTGACACATTTACACACACCGCAATAAATTCTGGGACTATTCAAAAACGACCCATACACAAACACAAACACATGTATATACATACACGATTAGAGACGTACACGCACCATTCTGACCTCTCAGACCAGTCCCAAAATTCACTGAACCATGACAGACTATCCCAGAAGCAAAAAAATTCCTTTTAATTCCACATTGATCTTCCGTCCCCCACCCCAATCAACCTCCCACACTGTCCCTTAAAATAGCAAACAACCCTTAGCTTCACACAAAATAAAAAATACTAAGAAAACAGGTTGGTTCATATCAAATTCTTTGTAAACTCTTAAATATATCTCCTTCTGTGTATATATATGTATATATATATTGGCCTGCTCGCTTAGCCAGCGGGGTGGCGTCATTTGAAGGCTAAAACAATGCGAAGCGCATTGTGACCAGCGATGTGTAGCAACATCTGATAGCCTGGTCGGTCACGGTGATCACGGTTATATATATATATATATATATATATACTACCAAACAAACATGATTTTTATTGAACTCCTAATACTTTTTCTGTGTACATATATATTTACAACCAAACAAACATGATTTTTATTGAACTCATAATACTTTGTGCTGAATATTTTCTTAAATATTTTCTTGTAAACAGATTTTAACATTTTCTTATTTATTATCAAAGAATGTATATATGTATTTTGTGACAACAAGTACTTAACACAACAAAGCTTATACAAAGCCTTACATTTTACTTTTGACAATCTTTTTCTTAAAAAAGTGAAACCGGTCAAGTGAATAAACACCTTTAAAATTGCATTTTCAAACCTTCTTTGATATATACTTCCACTCGTGCGCTACCTTACAACTTCACTTTGTTATATATATATATATATATATATATATATATATATATATATATATAGATATATATATATATATATATATATATATATATACATACATAGACATATACATATAGGTGTAGGCGTGGCTGTATGGTAAGAAGCTTGCTTTCCAACCACATGGTTCTGTATTCACTTCCACTGCCTGGCACCCTTGGTCAATTTGTTTCGCTAAAACTCTTCAGTGTAGTGATCAAGCATGGCCGCCCAGTGTTCCACTCATTAGGACTGAACCGGAAAGCACGAGCTTCTTAACTGCACAACCATGCCGGCAACTGCAGATAATAATGTAAATCCAAACTGCAGGAGGATTCGAGCCATCGACCTTCAGTGTACTGGACTGGCACTCTAACCAAGTGAGCTATAGAATCGCCATATATGTGTAGTGTGCGTGATTGTGCGTGTTTGTGCGTGATTGTGTGAACCTCAGAGTTTGTTAACCAAATGAATTGCTTTGAAATGCTATGTTAAATCTAAAACGCGATTATTTCTGTATCTTTTATATATATCAGGTCATCCCATAAGTTCTTCCCGAATTTTGAATAAAGAAAACAACTGATCAAATGTGATATTTAATTGAAATTTAATCATCAACGTACTTTCCCTGATTATCTACGACTTCCTTCCATCTAATTACAAGCTTTTAATCCCTTCAATGTAAAACTCTTTTGGCTTCAAAGCAAAGAACTCTGAAATGTCAGTTTCGACCTCCTCCTGGCTTGCGAAGGTTATGACCCCCCAAATGATTCTGTAAACTACGAAACAAATGGTAGTCTGAAGGAGCAAGGTCGAGAGAATAGGGTGGATGAGGAATTTTTTTTCCAACCAAGCTCTTCGATCTTCTTTGCAGTGTGGAGTTGCGCATTGTCTTGATGAAATATCACTCCTTTTCGATTCACTAAAGCGGGTGTTTTTTTTCTTCACTACTTGGTTCAATCGCTGTAATTGCTGACAGTAGACTTGAGCATTGATAGTTGCATTAGGTAGTAACAATTCATAGTGAATTACTCCTTTGCAATCCCACCAGATAGAGAGAAGAACTTTTTTTCCTATGAAGTTCCCTTCTCGGTTGTGGTTGAGCTTTTTCCCTTTTACCAAGCCGCTGCTTACGACGTTTAATATTTCGATAGAAGATCCATTTTTTGTCACCAGTCACAAGTCTATCTAAAAAGGGTGAAAAGAGTTCGCGAGAATGGAGAGAACAGCAGGTGTCAACTCGGGATTTTCGGTTGCTTTCGGACAATTCATGAGGCACACATTTTCCAAGTTTAGGAACCTTTCCAAGTTGTTGAAGATGACAATGAACAGTTGTATGGTTTGAACTAAGCTTTATTGCCAGTTCTTCAACTGATAATGCAGGATTTTCTTCAAGTAATGCCTCAAGGAGCTTATCATCAAACTCAACTGGACATCCTGTTCGATCTTCATCTTCAAGGCTGAAATCTCCACTTTTGAATTTTGCAAACCATCTTCTGCAAGTTCTTTCATTCAAGCATTCTTTCCCATAAACTGGGTGTATGTTTCGAGTAGCTTCGGCTGCAGAGTATCCTTTTTTTGTACTCATAAAGCATTATGTTCCTCAAATGTTCTTTGGATACTTCCATGTTAGAAAGGGTTTTGATCAAAGAAGTTTTAATTTTATTAATCTGTAAAATATTCTTTAATTAGTTTAAATGTACACAAATGCATAAAAATGATTTTTAATTCCATTAGACATTTTAAAATACTATTAAATTTCATTCAATTTTAGAAAAAAGATAAAATCGAACAGAACTTATGGGATAACCCGATTTGTTTGTGTGTATGCGTGTGCGTGTGCGTCTGTGCATGTAAGTATGTGTTCCATTGTAAGCTTGGATATTAAACTTGTTTCTTGTCTTGTTTTTCTTTTTTTTCATACAATTGGAACATCCGGGCACAACAAAAGGTGGAAGCAACCAAAGTACGAAATGAAGCCCATGCCATTCCACTGTTACCAAACAGCGCAACAGTTGCCGACGAAACGAAAATTGAAATACGGTAGAGAAAAAGACGAAATCTTGTATAGAGACAGCAAGGTTTTATAACAAACAGTAAGAGCGAATATGTGTGTGCCTGTGTGTGTGTGTGCGCGCGTGTGTGTGTGTGTGTGATGCCGTTGTTTGTGTGTGTATATATACAGTATATATGGTGTACATGGATGTAGATATAGAAAGAATGGATGGGGACAGAAAAAAGACAGAGAGATCAAATCAAAGGAAGGAAGAGGAGGAAGAGAATTGAATATTTTTTTTCTTTTACTTTTGGACTGGGCTGCAAAGATATAAACTTTATGGATGAGCAAAATGCATTAATTCACTTAATCGGGCGCACAGTGTACGGATTCCAATTATTTTACTAAGCTCCGGAGAGATAAAAGGCAAAATTGAATTTTAAATGAGAAATTTTAAAAGAAAGGCATTTAAAAAAATAATAACATACATCTGAGAAAATAAGAAAGAAAAAATGGGAAAGAATGAATGGGGAATGAGAGAACGAGGAAATTGCGAATATGAAATGAGGTAAATATATGTGTGTGGGTGAATGAAAGATAATTAGAGAATGGATGAATAATAAGAAGAACGGAAAGGAAAATGGATTACAAAGACAAAGTTATAAGAATAAGAGCAGAATCGAAAGACGACTGCACACGTGTGTATATATACATATATATATATATGTGTGTGTGTGTGTGTGTGTGTGTGTGTGTGTGTGTGTGTGTATGTGTGTGTGTGTGTGTGTGTGTGTGTGTGTGTGTGTGTGTGTGTGTGTGTGTGTGTGTGTATTATTCTCCATTTCGATTTTATATTTGGTTTGCAAGTTTCTTGATGTGAATTCGTGTGTTGAAATAAATTTTGTTGTCTTGGTAGGGTGATTACACCAATAATAATAATAATAACACACGCCCTGGTCCAATGCCACTTCTAGGTTGTTAATCAATTGTTTGAATATCTAAGCAACCAATTAATCGATAAATTTTTCAATGTGCTGATATTTAACCAATTGACTAACAATATAAAGAGGCGGTATTGAACCAGTGTGTGTGCTATCATTATTGGCATAATGACCCACCCAAGGCACAACAATATACGTGTGTGTGTGTGTGCATATGTACGTGTCCTCATCAGTATACGTGTGAGTGCGCGGTACATTTCTGGTGATTTAATGTGCGACCCGAGATCTCTTACATTTTACTACACTTTTTTAATACATCATACACTTTTTTGCACTATTTTTTTTACAAACTTTCCTAAATTTGCTCCGGGAATATCACTTGAATATGGAACATTGGAACATATAAGATATTCTTGTGCTCATTGCAAATGATATATAGGTCTTCGAACGACCATTGGTGTAATCCATACACTTTGAAAGAGAATGAAACCGATAAAATCCATTTCAGCAGTTTTGTGTTTATTTTATCTCTACCTGCAGAATGGAGGCATCGTCAACATCAGCAGGATTTTAACTAAAAACGTTTTATAAAGCATTTTATAAAAGAATATTGCTAGGCCATTTGTTCAGCCAAACTATTGCTCCAATGCTAATATATGTATACATATAGGTATATGTGTGTGTGTGTGGTGTGTGGTGTGTGTGTGTGTGTGTGTGTGTGTGTGGTGTGTGGTGTGTGTGTGTGTGTATTATTCTCCATTTCGATTTTATATTTGGTTTGCAAGTTTCTTGATGTGAATTCGTGTGTTGAAATAAATTTGTTGTCTTGGTAGGGTGATTACACCAATAATAATAATAATAACACACGCCCTGGTCCAATGCCACTTCTAGGTTGTTAATCAATTGTTTGAATATCTAAGCAACCAATTAATCGATAAATTTTTCAATGTGCTGATATTTAACCAATTGACTAACAATATAAAGAGGCGGTATTGAACCAGTGTGTGTGCTATCATTATTGGCATAATGACCCACCCAAGGCACAACAATATACGTGTGTGTGTGTGTGCATATGTACGTGTCCTCATCAGTATACGTGTGAGTGCGCGGTACATTTCTGGTGATTTAATGTGCGACCCGAGATCTTTACATTTACTACACTTTTTTAATACATCATACACTTTTTTGCACTATTTTTTTTACAAACTTTCCTAAATTTGCTCCGGGAATATCACTTGAATATGGAACATTGGAACATATAAGATATTCTTGTGCTCATTGCAAATGATATATAGGTCTTCGAACGACCATTGGTGTAATCCATACACTTTGAAAGAGAATGAAACCGATAAAATCCATTTCAGCAGTTTTGTGTTTATTTTATCTCTACCTGCAGAATGGAAGGCATCGTCAACATCAGCAGGATTTTAACTAAAAACGTTTTATAAAGCATTTTATAAAAGAATATTGCTAGGCCATTTGTTCAGCCAAACTATTGCTCCAATGCTAATATATGTATACATATAGGTATATGTGTGTGTGTGTGTGTGTGTGTGTGTGTGTGTGTGTGTATACATACATAGATATATTTATATACATGCATACACACGCACCTACATATATGTGGGGGGTGTATAGTATGTGTGTGTGTTTGCCAATTAAACCATTGTCAAACTGACGATGTCTTAACTGGCCGAAACTTCCAGGTCTCTGTTAGTAATATTTTTGTTTAAGAATAAATTTATACTCTACAAATGTATAGAGTAACCCATTAAATTATTGTAAAATTTTTAACTGAACATAAAAACAAACATTAAGATAACCGTTTCATTAAATACACGACTATGGTCAATATTTCTCTCTGTTATGTATTTTCCATACTTTCTTATTAGCTTTTGACAATGGTTTCCAAAATAGGTTCCTAACCTCATATCCGACGTTTCTAGACGTTCACAATTTCATTATCAAGGACTGAATTGAAGATATTTTCCGTTTGTGGTGTTTCTTATAGACTGATTGAATTCGTGTAGACTTTAAGAAACTATTAGATTGATTTACATTTGTTCATATTATCGAATGAAGATGTGATAACTTACAGCGTTAGACATTTGTATAATAACATTCCATGTTAGTACTAAATAACTGATGGATTATTTGTGTAGCACAGTTAAACTGTATGCACGCTGATATAATCAATTAAACTCAGATAAAATTGTATCTAATTTCAGAAAAAAAAAAGCAAGCTGAGTGTATTTACAATCTGATATAATCAGTAAAAACGGTTTCTTTATCATTCGGAAATCTTTCATTTAGAGTTGATGGAACTAGTATTAACCTTAGCGGTTTCACAAATTAATCGGAAGTAATGTTTTTGCTATCATTATCATCATAGTCACCAAGAAATCGGCGAACTGGCAGACTGGTTAGAGCATCGGTATAAATACTTCAGAATATTTGTAACTGAACTTTGTTATGAGTTCAAATCTTGCTGAGGTTAACTTTGCCTTTAATCTTTTCGGGTACCATTCCAATAATAGAGTCGGTATGATCGACTTACCCCGTCCCCCTAAACTTGCTGGCCATATGCTAAAATTAGAAACAATTACGAGTTCCAATTCTGTCAAGGTTGACTTTGCCTTTCATCGGAATCGATAAAATAACTACCACTCAAATACTGGGGGGGGGATGTAATTTCTGTTCATTGTTCCTTATGCCAACATATGAAAAAAGTTATATAAGGCGGCGAGGTGACAGAAGTTTTAGCGTATCGGACAAAATGGTCGGAGACATTCATTCCGGTTCTTTATGTTCTGAGTTTAAACGCCACCAAGGTTAAATCTTTTCATCCCTTAGGGGTCGATAAAAAGATGATGTCGATGTGACCGACTTTTCCTTCTCCTCAAAATTGCCGGGCTTGTGTGACAAGTTAGTAAAATATATTATCACATTTTTGAACAGTGATTTAAGATAGATGTCAAGAAATTACTGTCCTTGTACCAAAATTTGAAACCAATTCCTCAATAGGTGGTTCGAGAACCGCCCATGCAAATTTTCTTTTTAGAGCTGGCAGAATCGTTTGCGCGCCGAACAAAATTCTTAGCGGCATTTCGTCTATCTTTACGTCCTGAATTCAAATTCCACCAAAGTCGACTTTGCCTTTCAAGGTCAATAAGTACCAGTTGAGTACTGGGGTCGATGTAATCGACTTACCTCCTCCCTTGAAAACACTGGCCTTGTGCCAAAATTTAGAACCAATATTTATACGACTACAGGGCGGCGAGACGGCAGAATTCTTACCACACCGGAAAAATGCTTAGCGTTATATCTTCCGACTTTACGTTCCGAGTCCAAATGCCACCAAAGCCGACTTTGCCTTTCATCTTTTCGGTGTCCTTAATATAGGTACCAGTTGCGTACTAGGGGCCGATGTAATTGACTAACACCCTGCCCTCGCCGGAATTGCTGGAGTGATGCAAAAATATATATAAGACTATAATATTTCTGTTAAACCTAAAAATGCTCATTTTAAACCCATTAATGTTAAACCTATTCTATATAAATTTATGTAACAAACATAAAGGTGAAGACATAGCTGTCTGCTTAAGAACAGTTGTTCGCAATGGCGTTGTTACGGAGTTGATCGCATGGAGCGACATTTACAATATTCGATGAAAATGAAATTTTGTAGACGTTAGTGTTGAGTAAAACCATCGATTGTGTAGGTAAATATAAACATGAGATGAACAGACTCGGCACGTCGGGCAAAGTTAACTTGTGGCATATAGTGTCATTTCTAACATGTATAATTATTCGAAAGTTTAATTGCCTTGTGTTCGTAGAAAATCGGTATGAATTTGGTGTGCTAACACAGGATACTATTAATAGGAAAATATTTATAGCACATGTTGTTTGTACGATAGTGGAAGCTAGCGGACCACTGTGCGATAATCAGAACTTTCCATGAATAGGTCCTAGATATGTCGCATATTTTCCACCTACAGGGAATTTTAATTTCAAAATAGAACATTTTCTGTGGCTCAGCAAAGACACATACAATAAGAAAATCGAAACTGGGGTCGCAGATTTGACTCACCAGGAACTTACCTCTCGCCGTAGGTCATGAATGCGTCGACGACATTGACAATGTGTTGCATATGAACGTAGAAATTGAGAATATGATTGGTGGGGTTGACTGGAAGAATGGGAAATAGAAGACAATAGAATATGAGAAAATGGAAACCAAAATAGATTTGTACAGAAAAGAAGCAATTAACACTCAAGAAAAATTTGTGGTGTGTGTAATTTTATATCTGACATCATATAGGTGCATGTGGATATAGGTGTATGACTACGTTGATTGATTACTCATCTTCACATTGTTGCAAACGTTCTTTGCATGGAGTAAAATAATAAAATAATTTTTAAAATATTAATTTTCATTAATTTATATTTCAATTTATACTTTGCTGCCATACCTGCAAAAGCGAGCAGAACTGAACAATGGAAGACCAAAACGAAAAATTGTTTGGATTGCAACAATGTGAGAACAACACTAACATACCGCCCCACAATTGTATTCTATAAAGATCATAATAACAATGATGATGATACTAATAATGATAATAATAACCATTATTATTTTCATTATTATTGTTATCGATATTATAATTGTTGGTATTGTTTTATTTTGTTATTGTTATTATTACTATTATTATTATTATATAAAATCGTTGTCATTCA
>NC_043006.1:33151102-33156102 GCF_006345805.1 Octopus sinensis | reverse complement strand
ACTTCGAATATGAAAAGTTATTCTCATGCCTCCTTGTAAATCAGCTTTTACACTTACACTCTGATCTACTTCGTATTATTCCATAACCAACACACAAACACACGCACACACACACATACATGCACACATACACGCACGCATGCGCACACACAAACACACACATACACACACGCATGCGCACACACAAACACACACACATACACACATACACACACACATACACACACGCACACATACATGCATGTACACACACAAACATACACATACACACACGCATGCACACAAACACACAAACACACATATACAAACACACACACACACACAAACACACACACAAGCACACACAGAAACACACACATAAACACATGCACATAAACAGACAAACACACACACACATAGACACACACATGCACACACGCATGCACAGAAACACATACACACGCACACACACACATACACACACACAGAGCTTCCTCTATCTCATATTCGTAAATATTCAGCGACAGTTTTATTCAATGATCTTATCCTTTCACTTCATAATCCGAAAACATTTCCTCACTATCATTATTATGTGTTTCACATTCATTTATTCGTTTCGTTTTAATATATGTGTATACATTATTTAATATTCTAATATAAGTATATATTTTCCAATAACGATTTCTTTTGAAGTTAGATCTATTCCTTTATATCAATTTGCTATCAATTTCTCTTAACTTTTAATCTATACTTTTAACACTACGTTTTTCCTAAGTTTATGTACTATAAAAGCAACTGCGCTTTTTTCTAAACCATTCCCTCACATGCCCTAATTATCGCATTCTATTGATAGTTTTTTATCAAACAGGATTGTAAAATTATCTGTAATTTGTAATATGTATATATATAAGTGTGTGTGTATGTGTGTGTGGTGTGTGTGTGTATGTGTGTGTGTGTGTGTGTGTGTGTGTGTGTGTGTGTGTGTGTGTGTGTGTGTGTGCTGTACACATGTATGTGAAGGCTCGAAACATAAAAGACTTTCTCACTTCACGAGCGTTAAAATAATACATCAGTTTGTTGTTTACATACCCGTCTTCGTTTTTTGATTTTTTTGCAAATTCTCACTATATATATATATATATATATATATATATATAGAGAGAGAGAGAGAGAGAAGAGAGAGAGAGAGAGAGAGAGAAATGTGTGTGTGTACGTGTGTATTGTATACGTACTTCATGTTAATTTTGAGTCTACTATTACTAACAAGCAAGCGAGCTGGAAGAGTCGTCAGAGTGTCGTACAAGAAGCTTAGCAGCGTTTTTGTGGCTTTATGTTCTAAGTTGGAATCTCACTGAGGTTTTCATTGTTTGTCATCCCTCTGGCTTCGATGAAATAATGTACTCGCCTGGTACTGAGATCAATCTAATCGATTTAAGCACCCCTCTTGAAATTACTGACCCTGTGCGAAAATTTGGAACCAATATTGCAAAACTCCGGCGATTGTGATCTTTAAATTCGAGCTGATCCAACAACTTAATTAACAACTAAATGCATCGCAAAAATATAATTTCTTTTTCATAATCTTCTTCGTTGGTTTAATTCTAACCATAGTCATTCCTCTGAGTTGGACGCCAGTCCGTTGCAGGGTTGAAGAGTGGCTATTTTGAGGCAAGGTGACAAGTCGTTTCCATCGAGATTTGAACTCAGAACATAAATACTTTTTATCTGACCTCGCTTTCAGAACCATTGAGGTACTTTAGCCACCGCTCGACGACAAAGAACAAACTACAAACAAAAATGATCTCGTCCAGACATGAGACAGCGAACACAAGCAATCAGTTTTGATGTCAGGTCACGGTAGGATTGTGGATACCTAGCATCGAGGCAGCTTTTGAGTTCCCATTTTGTGTTGCATTGTTCGGTTATTTCAATCTTGTGAATTATAGTAAATCAGTAAAACTGGTAAAGTATACATCAAACGATTTGAAAACTAAAGTTGGAGTCGTGAGACTCCACCTTACAAATTTATGTAGAAGAAATATTAATCTATAAAAATCTGAGTTTTTATATTATATATATTTTCACACAAATATATACTTAAACACAAAAGAATGTAAGAAAAGAAAGAATATATTATATAATCCCCCTTAGAATTTAAATATTCTTTCTAATATTGCCAGGATCCTCTTACTTTATATATAGCAGTGTTAGATAGGCAACTGATATCTGAAATAACTATAAGTCATAATTGTGCTGTAAATAATGCTTCCATGACAGCATACAGAGAAGAAATTCATCCGTTGCGAATATGCAAAACTATGAAATTATAACAAGCCTACTATCTGCCTTTCCAACACTTCTAAATCATTAACTAATCGAGTTAAAGCATATCTTATAGCTGGACGTGGAACAAATAACATCATAGGCGCACTGAAAGTTATTTTAATACCATTCTCATGACATATGAGTCTGTTCAGATGCTTAGAAACATGCCTTCATTCAAATATATCTGGAATCTGAAGGATAATAATAGAAATTAGACTAGTTAACAATTTTACGAAGGAATGCATTCATTATAGAGCACGTGTTTCCTTAGACCCAGTAATCGCAAACGTATTACTTCTGTCTCTAAGAGAAGTACAACATTCTTTGACAAGTAATCGAAATTTTTCGCACAATAGTTCAGAAATGGTAATTTCTAGCACACATTTCTATTATTATTTATTCATGAACCCTCAACTACAAAGTCGCTATCAAATTTGATTTCTTATATAAGGGATGGGCTATTTTCTAAAAAGATGGACCATTATTTTAAGGTTCCTCATTCATTGATCAACATTAAGACTTTATTAACAAGTGTCACTTCTGCACGTTCCTTTCTTTTTTGCATATGGTATTGAAAAGCTAACAAACTGAATTATTTACATTTTCGCACTTAGTCCTAAATAGTTAAATATATCATGTTTCTGTGTATACTTAGTATAACCATGGGTCACGTTTGCTCACTGGCGATGTGCTGTTACCCAATCAAATCACAAAGTGTTTTCTAACATTTTTCCCCAGAAAGTAAAACCGAACATTAATCTTCCGAATTTTGGAACACTCGAACAAGATTTCTAGGTCCCAAAAGTATATTCATTATAACTTCCTTTGCTGACCATCATACAATTTATCATACCATTCAAACAATCAGTTAGCCAAATAGAATACTCACCGGTAGTCAAGGTCTCAATTTATTATATACCTTGCATTGTTTCGACGCAAGCAGCAGAGAAACAGAATTACACGAAGACTCGGATTGCAATAATATTAATAAGAAGCGCCACAACATCACAATAATATAAATATCTTTTAATTTGTTTATGGGGAAGGTTTTGAATAGCAAATAAAGCTCCTATTCTATTATGACCGGTTAAATTCTAAAGATGCTGACTGGTGAACCAGTTTTTGAGGTGGCATCGAGCTGTACTGATATAATGTAGGATATATATATATATATATAATAACAATAATCCTTGGATGGAATTTATAAACATTTAATGCATCATCGTAACGCGCGTTTCCACAAATCACATCTAAATATATATATATATATATATATATCATATCATATATGTGTGCACTTATATGCTATGTATTTGTACAGGTATGATCGTGTACTTCACTTTACAATAAACCCATGATAACTTTACAATTATAATGGACCAACACATGTTTGGCTCTTTCAACGTTTTTGAAAAAAGTTTCAAAACTTTAGAAAGACATGAAAAGATCATAACCGTTATCGTCAAGTTTTTCCTGTAATTATGTATGCATATATGTGCATTGCGTAAATATATATATGATAGATCGTTAGCCACTACACACATTTTTTCTCTCCTTGTTTTTTCTGTGTCCCTTTCTGTAGAAGAGCGTAAGCTCGAAATGTAAAAGACTTTTTCTATTCCTGAGCGTTATACTAATACATCTGTTTGTTTTGTACACCACCTGTCTTCGTCTTTTGTTTTTTCGTAAACTCTCCCAATATATATATATATCCACACAGTGAGCATATACCAAAAATAGAAGGTAAAATGATATTTCACTGGAGGTGACAAGGCTATAAAAAAATGTGATTCAAAGTTTCACGTAAGCCATCATCAGATAGTTTGAGTAATATTCATGAGCATCTGATGGGAGACGTCAAAATCTGAGTAACAGTTTGTGAAGGCTTATCAGCTTCAATAAAATTACACACACAAACACACAGACACAGATAATAAAAAGAAGTTTACATTAAACTGAAGGACTATTCACTACGTTTGGCAGTGTAAAAATGTATTATTCTTTAACAAGAATAGCATTGACAGTGACTTCGAAGTTTCAGTCAGCTAAGCCAGCATCGGACTGTGTTACATTTACATTCATCTTGACTTATATAGTCTGTGTCAAGTTAAACTTTTCTGGAGTAGACTGAGCTCTATTGAATGATAATTAGGTTCTGTGTTGGATTGTGACGGCGAAGTGTTATGAAAAATGTTTATTGATTAAATATGAGGTAATGTTATTGTTCAGAATTTATTCAGGCATGTAAAACTTTGTAATCAGGTGTGTCTATTTAGGCGTGTCAGTTTCAGATCATAGGTTTTTTTAGGGATTCACAAAAGAATGTATGTAGGTTTAACTGGCTTATCAGTCAGTATATGTGTCATAAGGTCTAGTTGTTGGTATTACTTCGATGCTAATAGGACATTTAACTATTTGTTTTGAGAATGGAAAGGTTAATATTCAGGATTTAGTCCAACATTTAAACCTTTGTTTATTTAAGTGTGGTAACCTTTGCAGCTTTTGATAAAATAATGTAAGTAGGTTGTAAGTGTTTGTTCGTCAACCAGCTTGTTTACTTATTGTTGGTGTTATTTAGGTTATTTTACCTATACGTATTGGAGAGGTGGAGGTTATCAATCAAGCATACTATGGTGTTGTTAGTATAGAAATTTGTATTATATTTAAATGTTCACAAAAGGATGTAGGTAGATGTA
>NC_043006.1:33128497-33151002 GCF_006345805.1 Octopus sinensis | reverse complement strand
TCTGCTCTGAGTATGTACCTAGATTGAATGAAAAGGAGCGGTACTCAGAGCGACCGTGGTTTTGTGGGGTTTCCACGAGTAGCCCTGGAAGTCTCTTCGCATTTTATGGATTATTTCATGTTTAAATTCTTTGTTTCTTTGTTTTTCTTTGCTCTTTACACATTGTACTCATCTCCTCGTTATACTGTATCGTTCTGTATCATCCTCAGTGTGTTGTAATCGATGGTTATTTGTTAATTATCCTCCCAACACTCCATCTTCTTATTGATGACTGTGTATTATCATAAATAAATGCGGTCCATTACTGTTGTATTCTCTATTGCCACGCGTCTTCCCGACAAAAGTATTCACCATTTCCAGTTCGAAGGTATCAACGTTATCATGCTTCATACGAGTTGATAGTATTTGTTTCTTCGATGCGTAATTATTACCTCATCATGTGCGCTGTTAGCATATTAAGCATCAAAGCAACGATCATACGCCGAATCTTTGGAACAGCTGTAAAGCTTTTTTTTCTAATATATGTATACGTATCATAACTTAATAAATACTTTCCAGCTATAATCTTTTGTCTCTCTGTCGTGTCAGGCAAATACATCTGTATACATACATACATACATACATACATACATACATACATACATACATACATACATACATACATACATGCGTACACACACACATACATATTGTTGTGTCTGGAGAGAGTCATTCTGTTTCAATGCCTTATTAATTAACACACTCACTAGTTCAATTAAAACATTTATTATTTTTCTTTCCTAAAACTTTCGTTGCTTCTTGCAACCTTTTCATTAGTTGTTGACTCTGTCCCTTATATATACGCTGGTTGTCTACTCCTTATACAGAGTTTGACCACCTCCTGCACCTACACCTTAGCGCCATCATGGTGTCTGATGTGGCTTTTTAAATCAGACAAAGTTCTAAAAACACACCCACATAGATTGCACCTCTGATTTGGACTAGCGAGACCTGCAGATAAGTTCTGCCCTTTGTGGATCTTAAAATGTTATTCGAGGCCTCAGTTGGATTTGAAAACCTTCTGACATACACTGCATTCAAAGGTGTGCACAGACATACAGGCAGAATAGTTGGTGGCGGTTCGTTTTCCATGAGTTCGCAGATGAGTTTTGAGGCCAGCAAAAGACAGGCATGGTCTGTCACAGACCATATATATATATATATATATATTATATATATATATATATATATATACAACATGTCCAAAGAGTTTTAACTTCCATAAATAATTCAAAGTGTTATCAAAGTTGAAATCCATCAGTCAGCTTCCTGGAATTGTCCTTATGTTTCTAATAAAATAATAAAATATTGTTTCCTAATAAACCCTGCTGAGTTATGTTTAATTTACATTTGTTTCTCTAAAGATAATTTATGGGCATCTTACATAATAGGTATATTTCCTAATATATGTGTTACGCACCCCTGAAACTTACATATTAAATGCTTTCAAAATATCACTGTTTGGTTTGGTTTTATTATTACAACTTATATATATAAGTGGCTGTGCGGTACGTAGCTTGCTTGCTTACCAACCATTTGGACCAGGTTCAGTTCCACTGCGTGGCACCTTGGGCTATTGTCTTCTACTATAGCCTTGGCCGACCAAAACCTTGTGAGTGGATTTAGTAGACGGAAACTGAAAGACCGTCGTATATATATATATATTATATATATATATATATATATATATATATAGATAATATATATATATATATAATATATATAATTAATAATATATATATATGTATTATATATATATACATATATATATATACATATATATATATATATATATATATATATACTATATATATATCTATATATATCTTGCCAACTAAACGTGGCAGTCCTATAGAGGACGATGTTACTGTTGTTTTAGCCCCAGAAGATAGCTTCCCCTTGCTGTATTTGCAAGGGAGATCATCGATCCCATCTCTAGCCTTACCTGATACACACAGACCCGGGTTTCTGGGTAGTCACCCGTCGTCAGTGTGTATCAATCACTGGCTATATACTATATATATATATACACACACACACACAAACACACACACACACACACCACACACACATATATATATTATATATATATATATAATATATATTATACAACATATATATATACATATCAGGTGGTACTATTAAGTCACACATGGCGTGGACCAATCTTTGGTCGAAACATATCTAAGTCATGTAATAACACATGATTCTGTAAATGATAATACTTTAAACTATGCCAGTTTCGTACGCCTTAGTAAGTATAAAGAGCTTTGTAAATCTTATTCAAACTCTTTCTATATCCTTTGTTGTTTTATTTCATTTCATATTAATAAAAACGTACAACTATTTATATTCTAGTTTATTTTGAATGGGTTAATTTTCTCCACTGTTTTAAGATTGATTTCATGACATTTTTTATATTGATTTTTTCATTAAATCATTCTTTTGTTTTAAGATACACCAAAATACTCAGTATCGTAATTTCTATATTACTTCTATATTATCGATCTAAGCAAATATTATGAGAGACGATATCGTTTCATATACGTTCATTAGTTTAAATTGAAATATTAAGCAAAATGAAAATTATGTAAATATAAGAAACAATGATACCTTAGTAATACCAATAACTTTAATTTTCAAGGCTTGATTATTTTTTTTATATATTAACACCCCGAATTTATTCTCTCTTAGTTATACACAGCAATCATTTGCAATGCAACCCCTAATAATAATGTTTACGTTCATACGTGTTCTTTCCTCAAATTACACAACACGATCTTGATGTTGATTCAGTTATTTAAAACATTGATTCAAAGAAAATTTCTTTTCCATATCCCAATATATATAATATAACTTCACACGCTCAGTTATTCAATGGAACTGCTTACACCTATATATTCTTCTGACTTGGATGATATTTATGTTTTTATATATATATATATATATATATATATATATATATAGGCGCAGGAGTGGCTGTGTGTAAGTAGTGTACCAACCCAGGTTCCGGGTTCAGTAAAGTGGCATCTTGGGCAAGTGTCTTCTGCAAGGGCCGAAATGCCTTGTGAGTGGATTTGGTAGACGGAACTGATACCGTATATATATATTCTATATGTGTTTGTTTGTGGTCTGTTGTTTGTTCCCTCATTGCTTGACAACCGATGCTGGTGTGTTTATCCCCGTCACTTACGGTTCAAAAAGAGACCGATGACTAAGTACTGGGCTTACAACAGAATAAGTCGAGTTGCTAGATTAAATGCTAGCATCGCATCAAATGCTGAAAAAGTAAAAGAGAAAGAGAAAGACATATATATATATATATATAATATATATAATATATATATATGAAAATGAAAATAATGAATAAACATAGTATATATATGTATGAAAATAAACATAATAATAAACAAATATATATTAACATGTATATAGATAAAAAAAACATATCTATATAATAAAATTGATTCGAAAGAGTTGAGTTTACGACATCAAAGGACAATTCTTGTTCTATAATCTGTAGTTGTGTGCCAAATATAATTTCCTGTTAAACATGCACGCACGCACACAGACACAATTACACACACATTATACTTGTATATACATATCATATATGTATACGTAAATACACGCATATGTATATGCATAAGTAGTTTTATATATATATATATATATATATATATATATATATATATATATATATATATATATATGTTTGTGCTTGTGTGTGCGTGTATGTGTGTATGTATATGTAAGTGTTTAGGTATGTATATATTTGTGTAACTTATACATTGACAGATGGAACAACTTGATATATCAAATGAATGATGTTATCTAATTAAATGACTACAGCATTTTAAAATATGAATATCTTGTTATACGTCATGTCATTAGTATACATACACAATACATACACACACACAAATATATATATGTATATATGCGCGCGCGTGTGTGTGTGTGAGTAACACAAATGATTATTCAAACAAATTTGTTTCTACATAGCGACAATACTAGTATTTACTCAAAAACCAAAGAAAACACGAGATAACAAATGAAAAGAAGCAAACAGTAAAATACATTGTAGTAGAATCTCGAGTCTAAATTATGATTCGGTAACAATGAAGTGGGTTGCAATAGATTTAGAAAAGAGGGAAAGTAGAAATAGAGAAGCTTACGATAGCAACTCTCAGTGAATAGGCTTATAGTTTCGTCTAAGCTGGAATAAGTCATGGGTTAGAGGATATGTAACCAGTTTAATTAGAAGTGATAAGCATATAAGAAAGTTTAACGACGATTATGTAAGTAAATATGGGTCATAAATTAACGCTTAATAATGGAAAGTGTAATTACCTTCTGATTGGACCCCGAGGAGAAGGTGCCTACCGACTTTACTCATAGTGGAGTGGGAGGAGAAGATAAATGGCTGGATATTCGTAGAATGGATAATGTATTCGTAGGTTAAGATTTTTAGAATAAAATTACGAAGTTGAAAACAGGAAAGGAGAAAGAAAGAGAAAATCAAAGCAAAATGAAATCGCATTAGTCAAAAGTAGTGCCTTCCAGCCTTTTAATAAGGTCGACATCCTTTACTTCAGTCAAAATGAGACGATAAAGAAGGAATATAGCTTTCAAACATGAAACATCGTTAGAAGTGAAGCTGAACTTATTGATAATTATTCGATTTTTCTTTCAATTTATTAATCATCCTATAGCCATAAAATACAATGTCTGCAGCCTCCAAAGAAAGCGGAAGCAGGTATGACAAGATGAGAGGCAATGATGGAGTTATTAAAGCGACTAACAAGAAAATTCAGATATAAAATATTCTGAGTTCGACAAAGACGGGACTGGAAGTAGCTCGGTATTTCTTTTGAGTTTCTTTTTGAGTTCCTTTTTCTCTTCCTTTCAGCCCAGCAATATACAAACACCTAATTCTTAGAAGAAATTAGAGGTTCTATGGCGTTCAAAGGCTGACCAGAAATGAAGCACTACTCTCAGCAATGAAATGGGTCGTTGATTTTCCAAGCATTCTTTTGACTCGAAAAATGCGGACAGTTTACTGTTGTTAGTCGAAGAGCCAAATGTTTTTTTTCAAAAGATCAGCTACATAACGAAAGGATGGAGTAAAACGTTTAAAGATAACACACACACACACACACACACACACAAATGTGCACGCGCATACATCATTATGTTTGGAAAATAAGTGTCGTTACAATTTTATGGTTCAAAATCACTGGTAGTTTGATTTCTCCCATTGACTACAAAACCAGAATTGCATGTCAACTATTAACCTTCGTCTTCCAAAGTCAGAATATTCTTCATCTCTGAGCAGTTGTCAATTATATATAAAGGTCAAATATCACCCGTGACGGAATACTGCTCCGATATTTGGGACAGTGCTGCTGCTACACACACACACACACACACACACACAACACTCTCTCTCTCTCTCTCTCTCCCCCCCCATCTCTCTAACACACACATACACAGAGAAAAACATGCTCATATTTACTTATACACACCGAAACATACACATCTACTCACATAGATTGTATCTAAACGGAATTGAAGTAATTCAACAGATTGACAACTACATACGTAGTACACTTTTAATGTTTGCTCCACATTTGCGCTGTCTCATCAATCTGGCTTTTACACTGCAACCACAATTCCTCTGATTCTCGCAGCTAACAAGTTCTGCATCACCTCCTCCTTAAGCTATGCTGATTGTCCAGTTGTCCTTCTTCTCTTCACGCATGTAATGTTTCCTTCCCAGATTCAGCATTTAAAATTATGCACAAACCTTCGTCGTAGGATTTTAATCGGCAAAATCCACCGCTCGCCTCCTCTTCCTTATGTTCGTTAACTTAAAATGCATTCAAGATAAGTTAGAGAGGAACTCAAAAGCAATGGGCTTCCATGCTTCTTGTCTAAACCAGAAAGAAACACACTCAAGACACACATGTACATTTAACCATATATACATACAATATACATACGCACACATACATACATACATACATATGTATAAGTGATAAGTACCAACACATGAAATTCTCGGACCTTTAGTCACTCTGTTGCTTCTGCTATATATATATTCTTTTATTGTTTTATTTGCTTCAATCATTTGACTACGGCCATGCTGGAGCACGACCTTTAGTCGAACAAATCGACCCCAGGACTTATTCACACACACATACACACACGCGCGCACACACACACACACACACACACCACACACACACACACCACACACACATATATATATATGAAATATGGTATATATGTTTCCTTTTAGCTTAAATTCCTTCAAAGAGGATTTGTCATAGTTCTAAGTAATTTTCAATTAGATATAGGATTATAGGATACTCTTAGTGGAAAATTAAATATATCACTTAGTCTAATCACAATATATATATATATATATATAATATATTATATATATATATATATATATATATGTATGTATGTGCGTGTGTGTGTGTATGTGGGTGTGTGTGTTGTGTGTGTGTGTGTTAATTCGACTAAGTGATGCATTAATTTTGCGTTGAAAATTACTATCTATATCTAATTGAAACTGTATATGAAAGAAGTAAAGATAAACGGAAACGTATAAGTATGCGTATATTTATTTATCACATTTCTTGCCCTCTCTTTAACTCCCACTGTTTTCCACTCGCTTATCTCCTCTGTACCTTTCGTTTGTCTCTGATTTTTTTTTAATCCTTCAATCCCGCTCCCCCTACCCATCTCCCCTCCTTCCACGTGACCGGTGTCCGACCAGCCATGACCTTTCTTTCTTGGCCTGAGTGCCGAGGTCTTATGACCATCTCCTATGTTCCTGCCTTTAGGCTTTCACTTCATATACGCCAGCTCAATTTGAATCGTTCTCAGTCGAAAGACGCCTGTTGTTATTTCTTGTTGTATTCGTAACTGTGTACCATGTTCTCCGTTTTTTGTTTGTTTGTCTTTTTGTCTTTGTTGTTGTACACATCCGGTAGCTTTCTTACAAAGGGGTCTATTGCTCTTAGCTTAGACTTTTTGGGGGGCAACCAGATCGAACCATCTCAAGTGTAACTGCCCGAAAGGTCGTGACTTCGGGAACTTGACTGAGGAAAGAAAGCCACGAATGACCCATCTTTTTTTGCCTGTCTTTCTAATTGTTGTTTCTCTTGTCCGCCTTTGTATCGTCTATCTGTCCGAATGTTTTAACGTCCTCTATTGCGCATTTGTGTGTATGTGTTTGTGTATGTGTTATACGAAACGCATAAAATATGTAGGATCTATTACGACGTCCTTCTCTCAGCTAAAAATGGCAGCAAGTTTCACGCCTCTCATGCATGAATTTCTTAAAATGTGAATGACGGTTATACGCGAAATATAGAGCATGATGATAGAGGGAAAACCTTTGATCATTGTTCTGCTGCTAAATCAGGGCTGCACTTCGGTTTACTAATAGCAAAAACAATCATATAGCATTATAATTGAAGTGTATCTTTGTGTGTCGGTCTCTTCAAAGGGTTGAACCTTCAATAAGAAGATACCGTATTTGATGGTATAAAAGATGCATGGCTGTATTAGACACACCCTAACTTCAGCAGCGCATATTCTGGAAAAACATTTTAGTGCATTAAAGCATGTAATATTTAAAACAATCTAATTGTACATTACAAAACATTGCAAAAGTACCTTAGCGATTGCGAAAAATATCACTGTACACACATTGTAAATTATTATGGAGTTAGGCTAGGTAGAAGAGATCGTCTGGATTAAAATAAGCTTATGGTAGTTAATGTTAGGGACAAAACAAGCTTTGACGATGTCTTACTTGGCGTATGCTACCCGAGTGATTTATTTCAGAGGTTTGATTTTTGGGGTAAAACGTGCGTCTCAAATGCTATCAAATACAGTAAAAATCGAAGATGTAATTTAATAATGTCCTATGAATATCTAAGTGAATAAACAAGCATTTCTTTCAGTGTGTGCCTCTTCCTTGCGTATGCGTGTGTGTGAGTGTGTGTGTGTGTGTTTTGTAGTATATCTCTGTCATGGTTTTCTATCATGACTAAAACATTACAATGGGATGGCATGACGAAGACTCTGCCACCTAGCGACCGATCACATACAGCAAAGGATACAGCCGTGAGGAAGACTGAAGAACCGCGACCAATCTGCTTCTGTTACATTTTCGGTGCCTCAAGAATGACGAAGCTATATAAGGGGCGGTAATTCATTGTCGCAATCGTGCGTGACATTCCTATCAGTGCTATAAAAGTTCCGCTGTATCTTGTTTTGGGATTTGAAGAAACCGGAATCTTGAATTGCGATTTTGGGAAAAGGTACAAAAGTATCGGCACAAATATTTGCACGATGCAGGCAACATAATCTAAATGTTTGAAGGTCTTAAACTGATAACAAGCAAAAACATGCTAGATGGCTAGACACTACGAACGGTGCAGTTTTCAAGCGAGAGTGTCCTTGTATAAGAATTTATAAGCATATTTAGGAATGACATGCCATGAAAACGTGCATCTCCTGATTTAAGCAAAATTACACTGCGGTCGTATTCTTTCAGCACACACACACACACAGACACAGATACAGACACAGACACACACACACACACACACACACACACACACACACACACACACACCACACACACACACACACACACACACACACACACACACACACATACACACACACACGCACACACGCACTCGCAAGAGTGGAATTAACAGTTCATAGGCTGACTATGAATCAGTGATGTTAGTGCCGTGAAATGTTCATGCATAAATTTCAACCCTCGTTCTTAATAGCTACATTGTTCCCTCCCAACTAAACTGACATCTGGCTGTTTAAAGGAGATTTAAAAAGTCAAAACAGACAAAATTTGGCATTGTGATGTTATGAAGTACCCGTAGTAAAAAGGGTTTGGTCTCCAAAGACATTCATGCTGACATGATTACTACCTTAGGGGTTGAAGTTTCAGATTTTTCAGAAGTGCAAAAGCAGGCAACTGAATTTCGGAGGGGAGAGACTTGAGAACGATCCTGAGTCCGTAAGTCCTGCAATTAACAACACCGAAGAAAACAGTGGTCGTATACACTACATGGTGATGGATTATAGGCGATTAGCCAATGCTATTAATATATACCATAAGAAATTTGAGACTATCCTTGTTTAATGAGTGTTTCTATTGGGCAGGTGCCAGGTCTTCTGACCTATTGTCAAAAGAGTACCAGGCTGACTACATCAAGGGGAAATCTGATGCTGATACGGATTTAGTAGGTTTCTTTGAACGTTTCCTCATCCAGGATGAGTGTTGACTTCCTCACTTTGAGCCAGAGACGAAGAGACAATCACTGCAGTGGAACCCCACCCCTTGCTTTCAATGGCTGATGTACGTGAGTGTGTCATTCAACTGGTTGATCACCTTCCCTATTCTTCTGATTTGGCTCCATCTGACTATCATCTGTTCCCCAACATAAAAAAAACACTTGGCTGGGAACCAGTATTGTAGTGATGGTAGTGTCACATCAGTTGTTGATGTTTTTGACTAACAAGATGAAAGCTCCTTCACCAATGGAATCCGATCACTGCAACATCGACGAAAGAAGTGTGTGCATCGCAAGTGGGACTATGCTGAAAAATAAACCCCATTTGGTTACATTCCATGAACGTATCTTGGCCAGCTTATTAACTTTTCAGCTGACCCTCGTAGTAGTGCCGCTCTGTAGGATTGAACCAGAAACCATGTGCATGGGAAGTGATTTTTTTTACCACACAGCTATGCCTGCGTTCACAAAAAAAAAAAAGAACTCTTAGACATGTCGGAGATTTGGCCCTGAAATATACATTTGTTCTGAACATTTGTTCTGAAGTGTAATTAACTAATGTATAATTGCGACGAGATAAAAAATCATTTTTTCAAGTCGAGTGTAAAGTCGATTAATTAAACACCATCGGTACTTGTTGACTGAAAACGGATTAAAAGGATTAACTGATTTAATCGAACCCGAATTCAGAACATAGCAACATAATGCAATGTACTCGGATAATGGGAAGCGATTTCTTTGAAATATGCGTTGTTTTAATGTCGCCATGCATGTTATTCACGAAATACTGAAACAATGTTTCAACCCTGTCATATCGACAGTTTTGTATGCAAACAAAAAATACATGATAAGACAAACCCAAATGAATTTCCCCGTATTCTTGTGTCAGTGTTAGAAGAGCTTCAAAATCAAATAAAAGAATATTTTGAAAAGAGGTGGTCTTAGTGTTTCTATTTCCGGTATCTGAGTTAACGACATGGAAACATTGTGTTTTGATTAAACTTCAACTATAAATCTGCCTCTTTATTAACCAACACATATATATATATATATATATATTTGAGTGTGTATATATGTGTGTGAGTGTATGTGTATGTATGCATGTTATGTATGTATGTATATATATATGTATATATGCATGTATATATATATATATATATGCATGTATATATATATATATATATATATCTATATATATGTATGTATGAATATAATGTAATGCTGGAAAAATGCTGTTTTCCCTCTTTAGAGGCTGTTTTTTCACAGTTTGGTCATTCTCTCAGATATTTCAGTAAATTATGCAAGTAGAATAAAAAATAATTCAAGAACAGAGAATGAGTGAATGAAAGAAAACGACTGCTGTTGCTAGCCGCATAGAAATACAATTAGGACGTACAACAAAGATTTTTTTTTTGTGCGTATGAAACAATGTAACCGTCACAAAGATGGAAGCCATCTTGCTAAAGATAATAAACTCCAGTTATATTTTTGATTCGATAGAAAAAATATAGTCTCCAAATAATATCACCTAAAAGTAACAAAGAGAAAATGACATTCAAAACTACGAGAAAATAAAATCAGCAAGCTATGAAATAATATAGCCGGGAATAAAATTTCGTCGAAAGAACAAAACATGGAAGTGAATCTTCAGCTACATTAGGCCACAAACGCTTGAGAAATAATGGTCGTTTTTTTTTATTTCTGCTTTTATCTCGCATGAATAACATTTCTATGATATATATTGAAACATAAGTAAAAAAAATAAAATACCCAACAAAAGTAAAGCTATTCCACTGAACAATTTCGAAACCAGTTATAGAATTCTGGTCAAGTTATAGCTAAGTAGTTAATATTACATTTCTCCAAGATAAATGTTTGATTCGCTATCATGCTAACCTGGGTTCGATTCTATCATGTGCAGCTCCATAAAAAATATTTTTTTATAGACAGTCTTCAATGTTGAATGATGGTGAATCTAAATCCCCATTAGCGCCACCTCTTGTAAAATGCTCAATGAATTTTATGTATAAATTAGTACATTGAACCATTAATAGAGATCGCTGTAAAGGATAGAGAATAGATAATAATAAAGGGAAATATTTAGCCATTTGCAATTATACTGGAGTTGTTCTGCATCCATATAAGAAAGAAAACTTTAAAATCTCAGCGACCCTGTCCAATTAGTTGGATTGTAAGGATTGGGTTTTTAATCTAGATATACTAGAGAAGAAGATTACTATTACCGTGATTTCTACGACTGAAACAGCTAATGAACTAATCAAAATGTATAAAGTGAGCCGCGTTGTAAATTTGGACTGAATGGGTTGGATTAGCAAGGCTTAAATTTTCTTTTCCTCTCGGGGCGTAGCGCAAATCCAATAAACGAATGTAAACTACCCATTTTTTTTATTCAATTGATTATTAGGAATCCTGTCAATCGATCCAACCGGTTTCTATGATTCAATCCTGTACAACTGCTTCTATGTTTATATCAAACATTCAATGTACGATCTTTGTAGGATTTTGTTACATGCTCCTTTCAATATAATGCCCAACTATCAATTGGACGTCTCTCAAATTATCTCTATCGGAGATTTTCATCTCTCTGTGTGTCTGTGTATCTGTCACTCTCTGTCTCTGTCTCTTTCTCTCTCTCTTTCTCTTTACCTATTTGTCGATCAATCTGACTGTCTGTCAGTCTCTCTCGCACTCTCTCTCTCGCACCTTTTCTTTCCCACTACTTTTCTTTGTTTATATTTTTCCCGTCTGATATTTTCCCATTTCTGTCAAAACTTTCCCCATTTTCTTTAAACTAATTTTGCTAAAACTTGTCGCTGTGTGTGAAGCAACGATCACAAAAGAAAACAGCAAGTAGCGGTCTTGTTTTGTGGTCATTGTCTCTCTCTCTCTCTCTCTCACACACACACACACACACACCACATATGAACTTGCTAAGTAGGATTAACGTTCGATTTCCTCGGTTGGAATTCCAAACAATATGGCTTACCTTTCACAGCTTCGCTCCTAATTGGAGATTCCGACAATATGCAGTTGACAGTTCAATAATATTTACCGAAACAATCCCGCTTTGCTAAGTCTAGTGCAAATAATATACGATCCAAAGAGATTTATTGTTCTCCTACAAGCATTATAGCAGAAGAAAAACTTCAGCTCTGACATTGGTGCTTATATTATAGAATATTGACGGAAACATTATGAAACTTGGCTCATTTATTACTAAAACAATAAATTTAATTAGTATTTTAGATATGGAACTAAATTATTCACCGTAGGCACTTGGACACATTTACATAAAAACATACGCTAGCACACATATATGCATGAACATATATTATATGGCGATGTAAATATTTAGAGATGTAGGGCGGCGAGCTGGCAGCATCGTTAGCGCGCCGCCTTAGCGGTATTTCGTCTGCCGTTACGTTCTGAGTTCAAATTCCCCCGAGGTCGACTTTGCCTTTCATCCTTTCGTGGTCGATAAATTAAGTACCAGTTACGCACTAGGGTAGATATAATCGACTTAATCCGTTTGTCTGTCCTTGTTTTTCCTCTCTGTGTTTAGCCCCTTGTGGGTAGTAAAGAAATAGGTATTTCATCTGCCGTTACGCTCTGAGTTCATATTCCGCCGAGGTCGACTTTGTCTTTCATCCTTTAACAAAAATATTTAAACAATAGCGTGAAATATTGGGTTAAAACACTTTTGAAAAGGTTAAAGGCTGCTCGTAGGGCTCGAACCCGCATCAAAGACTTAGTTGTACATACTTGCTATAAATTCACATTGGGATTATTCTAATCAACATTGAACACGTGTCTTTCAGTATGAGCGTGCTATTGCACACAGTCGTCTGCTCTGTGTGGATGCGACTAACGTATCTTTTGGTGTGGACTAACCTATATCTTATGGATTACTTAACGTGGTTCAATATTTAGATCATGTTTCATATTATCTTCTTTAATTAGACATTAGTATGACCGGCCTGGAATTAATACTTTTTCATTGTCTTTCCAATAAGTACAGGGATTTTTAGATTTGGTGTCTGGAGAAATTGAAATGTTTAATGTGAAAATTTTTTCCAGCCTAAATCGTGAGTTATCAATTTTTGCTTTTATTGTGGATGGGTTTATTTAGCAGTAGAAAGAGAGAGAGAGAGAGAGAGAGAGAAACCCCGCACATTTCGTTTTATAAATTTCACTAGTATTAAATATCTAACCTTATCAGATTGGTGTATTTCTGTGAAAATGAGTGTCGAAAAAGACAGCTTGAAATTGAAATATGCAACTGACTGAAAAATAAATCACCCAAGGAAAGAAAACTAAATTATTTGAAAATTATTTTATTCCTGCTGCTTTCGTATTTGGTGCAACATGCGTCAACTATGTCATTTCAAAGATATTGAAAAACAAACAAATTGCTGAACAAAAGAAATGTAATTAAAATAAAAGGAAGTATACACTTGACTAATCGTTACAAATACAAAGAAGGTTTTAGTGTATGTCGCAAAGGTGTATTTAACCTCGGGCTTCAAGTTAGACAAGAAATCCATTTATTTTGTGAGCTGATAGAGTGTAAAGTAGCAGTGAGTGGTCACAACGAAAGTGGTTAACAGTTGTATATACATCGTTGGAAAGAGAAGAGGTAAATATCGGTCGAAATTTTAGATATATAGAAATATTATTATTTCTAAATCTCTCAACGAGAGACATTCAGTAGCAGTACTCTAAAGTACTCTAAAGATTATTTGCCAAAATAATGTGGCGGCTCTGGTAACCGTACGGTAACATTCGTCCCAACCGGGGCCGCCACATTATGTTGGCAAATAATCTTTACTATATGTGTGTGTGTTTGTGGAGCTCACAAAATAAATGGATTCCTTGTCTTACTTGAAGCCCGAGGTTAAATACACCTTTGCGACATACACTAAAACCTTGTTTGTATTTCTAACAATTAGCCAGGTGCACATTTCCTTTCATTTTAATTACATTCCTTTTGTTCATCAATTTGGGAACTGTTTTTGTTTTTACAATATGTTTGAAATGACGTAATTTAAACATATATATGTGCTGAGAACTTTCCAAACAATGTATTATAACACGTCGGCACAATCACCAGGCACAGCCAACATGGCATATTGAACGAAAAAATAATCTCTCATTCGATTTTTAGTTCGCTATGCCATGTGAGCTACGCTTGATAATTGTGCTGAGATGTCAGACGTGTTATAATATATTGCTTGGCAAGTTCTCAGCACTAGAAACTATTAGTAGCACATAATATAATGTATTGCGTCTATTAACTAATATTTACCTCTCACCAGATGGACTACTTTTTTGATGATCTTAGCCACTACACATGCTTTATTCTCTCTCCTTGCTTCTTTCTGTGTTCCTTTCTGTGGAAGAGCGTAGGCTCGAAACGTTAAAAACTTTTTCACTTCCCGAGCGTTATACTAATACATCTGTTTGTTATCTACACCACCTGTCTTCATCTATTGTTTTTTGGTGAATTCTCCCTATATATATATATATATATATTATATATATATATATATATATATATATATATATATATATATATATATATATATAGGCGCAGGAGTGGCTGTGTGGTAAGTAGCTTGCTAACCAGCCAAATGGTTCTGGGTTCAGTACCACTGCGTGGCATCTTAGGCAAATGTCTTCTGCTATAGCTCCGGGCCGACCAATGCCTTGTGAGTGGATTTGGTAGACGGAAACTGAAAGAAGCCTGTCGTATATATTTGTGTGTCTGTGTTTGTCCCTCTAGCATTGCTTGACAACCGATGCTGGTGTGTCTACGTCCCCGGCACTTAGCGGTTCGGCAAAAGAGACCGATAGAATAAGTACTGGGCTTATTTTCTCGACTAAAGGTGGTGCTCCAGCATGGCCGCAGTCAAATGACTGAAACAAGTAAAAGAGAGTAAAAGAGAGATATATACATACACACATACATACAAACGTACGTACGTACATACATACATGCATGCATGCATACATACATACATACACACACACACACACACATACATGTATGTGTGCGTGTGTTTATATATATTCCGAGCTGTAAAATACGACAATGTTGTAAACCTATTGGAAACCATTATGTAAGAGCGAATCGTAGTTCTTCAAGTTTTAGTGTTGAAAGTGCGATGAATGAGGAACGGTATTGATTTGTTTTCGCATATAAATTTGGTTTGTTGAGAGATACGTCTGTCAAATCATTCGAGCTGCAAAATCGAAATTGTGAACTCAGTAAAGCGCGTGAATTAAACGAACTATTTTACTTCTTAAGTGTCAGAGTGTGAAACCCGGAATATATCATGCTTAAGCTGGGAAGGCAATGACCTTGATGGCATTTAATGAGATAGTAGTACGAGGAGAATGGTATGCCGCCAGCAGTTTTTGAATAATTTCATCAATAATATAAAATCGAGGCGAATCTGCAACTTTGAATGATAAATCTAGGGAGTTAATTAACCGCGTAAAATATTTAGATATTAACTATTGTATAAATTACAGTTTTTACCTTTGGGGATAATGGCAAATAAGAAATGGCTAAACAGTTTGGCTTAAATGGTTTGTTATATTATCAGAGCTTACGGAGTTTTATGAAATCTAAAGAAAAGGTAGTATTGGCATATTTACAGTAGATGCCAACGGCTTTAAGAACAATACTGGTGTCAGTACCAGACTGTGAGCGATGTTTGAATGAAATCATTTTAAATGTGTTCGTTATTGCAAGATAAACGACTTCCAACAGATCAGCGTTCAAATGTTTCTATCTATTAAGTTGTTGAGCCTCCGTTTGTCAAAGCCAGACGATGTAAGAGTGCATGGTTTCGTAGCAGCAGACGATGCACTTTAGAAACGGATTACAGAAAGAAAAAGGAAGTGATAGGAAAAAGAAACATCAAAATTGCGTACAGTATTTATTGGTTTCAAATTTTGGCACAAGGCAGTAATTTGAAAGGTGGGAGAAGTTCGATTACATCGATCCCAGTTGATGTCAAGAAATATGAAATATATATATATATAAAGAGGGCTTTAAACTATCTGTTATGTCGATTATACATTGATGTAAGAATATGTTGTTTTATAAAGCTCGAAACATGTGTACCACGACATCCTTTGTGTTCTGTTTTTTATTTCATTTGATGCATATATCCTCTCACCTCTGCTACTATCTGGCATATACAGGTGCTTACATTTATCAAGTATTCACCCTGAATTTATATATATATGTATATATGTATATGTATGTATATGTATGTATATGGATATATATGTATGTGTATATGTATGTATATGTATATATATATATGTATGTGTATATATATGTATGTGTATATATATGTACGTGTATATATATATGTATGTATGTATATATGTATGTATATATATATTTATATATATATATATATATATATATATATATATATATATATATAGTTTAGCATTTTACAGATCAAATCATTGTATTGCGGCAATGCTACAGCACTCCATTCTAGAATATTATTTGATTGTATCGAATCGGTCACATTATTCTGTTTATCGATCTCGTAAGAAACGAATTGCAAAGATGGCTTTGGCATAAAGGAAAGCTAAAGGGATGGAATTATATGGGCAGGATAACAATTGTTGTTATGTTTGTTAGAAGAATGGCAATACGCGGGTCTATTAGAAATGTAGAGTGAAGGGAAGAACTTAAATAGACTTAAAGATGATAAAACACGCCCGAAAGCCAACAGTATACAGAGAAATGAGATGACGCAGGAGGACAATCATCTGCTTCTAATCAGAAAACATCACATCCCCCCAGATTAAATTTACTGCCAAGGGTTAGTACCTTCATCTATGTGTGTTCTTCAACCTAAAGGTGTATGGGCTGAGAATAAACTCATGCATTTGGGCTATATTCGTCTCACTTACCCACCTTTAACAAAATTATCAGCATGAGCTCATTTCTCTCTCTAAATCTCCGACAAAATGACGTAAATGGTATCCATTTATGTAAAGTCAACGAATCTTATCTAAATAGTATAACACATATTAAAGTATTCAGCAAAGCGTACAACCACGGAATTGAATTTCCGTACAAATCTGTTTGATATCAAAACAAATAAATGCTTCAATCTCGAGGATTTTGAATAATAATAAGAGCGCTTTATTCATATTTCTTCGTCTTATATATAACTTTACATTATATTTGTGGATATTGATGATGAAAAGCGAATTTTGCAAAGTTTTATAAATTTTATTGCGACGCTTCAATTTAATGTAGTTAGATGTAACCAGATTCATGATTGTGATTCTATATCCTAACAAGACAAACCAATTTCCTTGTCATCTTCTGCTTCCTTATTTCAACATTTATTGATTTCTGTCAACAGAATTGAGTGAGTGGATAGGAAAGTTAATTTAATTCACTCTCAGCATTTGATTGGTGAATATATTTAATTGATAAGTAAAGAACGGAAGTGAAGCCACTGCTTATTATTAACTTCAATGTTATATTACAAGTGGTGATGAAGCTGGGGGGGGGGGCACTAGATTACTACATCCGCCGTAGGGAACACAAGACATATTACCCGTTGAAGAAGAAATGCAGGTCTTCAACTCGATGGGTTTGAACTCAGAATATTTAACGACGTGACTAAAATTACTAAGTCAACCCTTTTGAACTACCCGTCTTACTTCACGTTTGACTAACAGTTACACATACACACAGACACACACATACACACACACACACACACACACACAAACACAAACACACATACGCACTCACTGATATTCATGTATTATGGATTATGTTAAAGTAGTACAGTTGTTTCGATACGTCCTTATATTTTTTTCAAAAGTAGTTATAGTTATGCATTAAAATTCAACGGTCTTACATAAGTAGGAGAGAAAAGAAAAAAACATCATTGCAATATTGTATGACACAGCCTTTTAAAAACATATAAAAGAACCCAAAAAACAATATATATGGTGGATTTTAATAAAAATTGAAATAAAATAATCCGAAATCTAATCCCTTGGATACAAGACAAAAATTTCAAATCTAACGGTCAAAGTTAGTTTTATCGATTATCTAACTGGTGAGATAATTACATATTCAAACTAAGAATCTCGAAAGAAACGTAAAAATTTAGCAGCAGCATAATTAAATCGGCTGCCTTTTAAGAATGTCTTAGACGGGATTTAGACTCAAATAATGAATAGTCAGTAGCTAGGTTCTATTTAATAAACACCTACATAAGCATGTGTTGAAAAAGATAAAATAAACTGTAATTTAACGTTGATGTTAGTCTTCAAAGCAAGTTAACTTGAAAAAAGTTTAAGGTATAAATTAAGCAAAATTCGAAGTTTTAAATTGTATAAATGAAAACGAAAATCATTGCAAAGCTAGTTAACTTGAAAGGAAAATATATAAATTAATGTCTCAATAAAAACCGGTGTAAAATGGAAAAGAAAAAAAAAACATCCATTATTTAGAATAGGCAGAATATAGCGAGACAAACATACCAGTGAGAAGATGATAGTTTGCTGCAACAAGAAAATTAAGGAAATTTTATAATTAATAAAATTAAAGGAGTTATAGTGATATTAGAGATATCGTATATATTTTACGTTTTTGGTATTTCGTTTGCAAGATGTGAATCCGATGTTATTGTATCTTGGGAGGGTCATTGTGACAATAATAAAAGGGGGAACTGGCTCTATTTCCCTTCTTTGTTTGACAATGTCGACCTCTGTGGAATTTGAACTCAAAACGTGAAGACAGACGAAATACTACTAAGCCATTTGGTCGGCGTGCTGACGGTTCTGCCATCACACTGCCTCCGAAGAAAGACAAATAATAATAATCCTTTCTACTATAAGTACAAGGCCTGCAATTTGGTAGGAAGGGACTAGTCGATTGCATCGATCTCCAGAGTATCCTACTGGTACTAGTTTTATCGACCCAAATGGATGAAAGGCTAAGTCGACTTCGGCCGAATTTGAACTCAGAACGTAAATATTGACGAAATGCCGCTAAGCATTTTTCCCGACGTGCTAACGTTAATGCCAGCTCGCAGCCATAAAATTAATGATGATTATACTAATCCTTTCTTGTAAAGGCACAAAGCCCGAAATTTTCGGGGATGGGGATGAGGCGATTACATCGACCCCAGTGTTTCACTGGCCGCTAATCATTTCTTTCGGCGTGCTAACGGTTCTTTTCTACTCAAGGCACAAATCCCAGTATTTTGGGGGAGGTGACAGTCGATTAGATCGACCCCAGTACGCAGTCCGTACTTAATTTATCGACCCCGAAAGGATAAAAGGCAAATTCGACCTCGGCGGAATTTGAACTCAGAACTTAAAGACAAACAAAATAACGCTAAACATTTCGCCCGGAGTGCTAACGTTTCTGCCAGCTCGCCGCCTTAAAAATAATGAAATAATAACAATAAATAATAATAATAATAATAATAATAATAATAATAATAATAATAATAATAATAATAATAATAATAATAATAATATATGGAGCATTGGGTATAAGTGCCTAGCTCACAAATGTTTAAGTACCAAGCTACAAAGGGGTACGTGTAAATTTAAAGCATCTACAGGAAACTGAGTTGCTTAGAACTGCACAATATTTCCACAGAGTTCTCGATGTCTAAATGAGGATTTTACCTTATTCCACTAGTTGTGGACAGCTAACGCCTTGTTATATTCTTCAGCAAAGGTGTTGCGTTAAACAACAATAATAATGTTGTTATTATAAACGATAATGATAAAAATTTAAATTGTAAAACTGATTTTTTTTTCTGAGACATTTGTGGACTAAAATTTTTTGAAGTCACTCACATACACACACACGTGCGCCTACACACATTTGCATACTTGATGTCACGTGTCTATATCGTATTTCTTAGTAGCAAACTAACATTTGCAAACTCCATTCAGCAACAGTTACACACACACACAAACACAGGGATGCATATTACATACCCATACACACAAATTCACACGTATACACAAACACATGCACGCACACATACTTTAATATAATTTTGCTTCTAAATAATTTTAAACATTGTTTAGATGTTTTTGATATTCCTTTTGTAAATAAATCTTCTCTGTTGCGTTTTCTTTTGTTACTGAACAGTAAAAGTAAATTAAATTTCAAAATGGCGAATTTAATATTCATCTGCATATTTTTTCTTTTAAAAGTAACCAAATCATTTACATAACCTATAAACTTCGACATTTTTGTCTTTTAAATATATGAGCAAATTGTTTAGAACATATTTCCAAATATCTGTTGAGACTATTTATTTAAATCTATGACTTAGTATTGCATACTGCTTTTAATAAAGCCTCAGAATGCGACAGAAGCGGTTATTGTTGTCTGCTCCAATATACATGTAAAGTCCTGGCGATACGAATCTATCAAGAAATTTGTAATCGTCTGCACACCACTTATCGTACGGAGCTCCTGGAAATAGGTCTATTAAAAAATTTCTCAAATCTACTAGGACAGAGGTTTCCAAATAATTTCCAACTAAAAATCTTATGTTCTACATACATCTAAGAAACTAATTATATTATTATTATTATTACTTTGCTTTTCAAACATTCGGAGTCGATAAAAGAAGTACCAGTTGAACACTTGGGTCGATGTAATCGACTCATCCCCACCTCACTCAAGCTGCCCTTGTGACAAAAATTTGAAATAATAATAATAATAATAATAATAATTATTATTATTAATATTATTATCTTTATTAAGGCGGCGAGCTGGCAGAATCGTTAGCACGCCGGGCGAAATGCGTAGCCGTATTTCGTCTGCCGTTACGTTCTGAGTTCAAATTCCGCCTGGGTCGACTTTGTTTTTCATCCTTTCGGGGTTGATTAAATATATACCAATTACGCTGTGGGGTCGATGAAATTGACTAGCCCCCTAACCCATTTCTTTATTACCCACAAGGGGCTAAACACAGAGGGAACAAACAAGGACAGACATAGGTATTAAGTCGATTACATCGACCTCAGTTCGTAACTGGTACTTAATTTATCGACCCCGAAAGGATGAAAGGCAAAGTCGACCTCGGCGGAATTTGAACTCACAACGTAACGCAGACGAAATACCGCTAAGCATTTCGCCCGGCGTGCTAACGTTTCTGCCAGCTCGCCGCCTTAACATAGCCCCCTAACCGCTTACTAATTACCATAGTTGGATAAAACGTCATCGATATTAGTGCACAATAATGAGAAATGAAATCAACGATCTAATCGAGGAAAACATAGATATTAACAAATCAAATTAATAAATTAAGCAATAAATAAAGTTGAAACCAAAATTGAATTAAGACATTGTGTCTCTAACTTAAATTAATTAATAATTCCATAAGCTATTAATCATATATTCTCGAGGTACGTGCCTAAATTAATGTTTCTGTAAATTATATATGACATATATTACTGTTACCTGTACATAACACTTTATATTAATATTAACTATTTCATTTGTACTTTAATATTAGTGCGATATATTTTAAGAATTAATTAATCCTTTTAGTTACAGAAGTAATTATATTAATCATGAGATACCGCCTGATTCAAGTTTCAGTAACCTTATATTTGTACCTTAATTTATTCTTTAAATTACATCAAATGTTAGTTTCTGAAAACATATTTACAGGCGTGAACACAAGAAGAACCACTTTCCCTCCTCGCACCAAGGAATGTAGCTCTTTTCGAGCAGATTCTCTCCCTTGACAAAATACCCAGTTCATGATATTCGGTCTGAAAATTTAAATTAACTGAATTTAATTTAATTTCTCAAATTGAATTAATTGGGTATGGAAACAGCTGTAGGTGTAAAGAATTTGATGCCTATATATTAATGTCTCCATTTTCTTTTTCTCAAAAGAGAATGTATGTGTGTGTGTGTGTGTGTGTGTGTGTGTGTATGCTTGTATGTCCTTTTCTCTGGCTATCTGCTCCTTCCTCCTCATAACTGGACTGTTACCTCTTTTTGACGCGGAGACATGTTCGAAACGTCATTTCTCCTATTTTTCCATCTAA
>NC_043006.1:33095997-33123497 GCF_006345805.1 Octopus sinensis | reverse complement strand
CTACTGCTACTACAAGCACTACGAATGCCCTTGAAGCAGAATCGAGAGTAAATAAATCGGTTACACTCACCCTAACAACGATCGGGTAGACAGTGAGGGGTGCATCATGAAATATGCATCGTTTAAGGGTAGCTTGTACCTAAACAGATGATTATTTTGTAAAGAGATGCATTAATACCCTTTTATTGTACACTGCATACTGACACGCATGCGTACAACATATATGCAGACACAGTCACATATAAAGATATTCATACGTGTATAATCAAATAGACATTTTATACATATAAATACGCATTGGTATACATATACTACATGCACCAACGCTCATATACATACACACACATAGATATGTATATATATATTATATATATATATATATATAATATATATATAATATATATATATATATACATAAACGCACATATATATATATATATATATATATACATAAACGCACATATATATATATTATATATATATATGTGTGTGTGTGTGTGTGTGTGCGTGCGTGTGTGTGTGTGCGTATGATAAATGAGCAAAGACAAGAAAACACAGGGACAAATTTTAACATATATATATATATATATATATATGTATATATTCACACACATATATATATATATATATATACGTGTATGCATACGTGTTTCTACACACCCACAAACACACGCACACACACACACACATATGTATGCATATAGTGGATTCAGGCATATGCAAAATCATACATGCACACATACACACATACAAACGTACACGCACATTTGTGTGTGTGTGTGTGCGTGTCTATGCGCCTGGATTTACCTGGAATCAAAGACATAGAGAAAATATGCATAATTTCATAAGGTGATAATTTTGCGGGGCAAAAATATCCGCAGTCATAATAACCAAGCGAAAATCATTTTTCACTTAAAACAGTGGGTTTTGTAGATAACGGATGCAGGAACGGAACTGCCCTCTTTGAATGTCAAGGGCATTCTGCAAACATGCTCACTTTGTTTCTGAACAACGATTACTGAGCTAAAATTGCCTTTGTAAGCACGAACGGTTTAAATTAATATATAAGAAAATACTGACATTTGTATAATACACCAAGTTAACCATATTCTTTTAACCCTGTCAAAAATGAGCAAATGTAACGACTAAGAAATTAGAAAAAAAAGAAAATATAAACAAAACCATGAAAAAAAAAAACACTTCTGAATATAAAAAAAAGACAAAACAAATATATCCTTCTCTATAATATGGCACCAGTGTATCGTAACCGCATTTTCTAAAGTTAATATTTTCTCGGCACAAAAAGTGTATCGTGAGTTAATTCACACATCTTTGTGTCTCTAATGCCAAAGCACCAACATTTCATATTTTGTATTACTAATCAATACATATTTCTAAAGTTAATCTTTGTTGTAATTTAAAATATGTATCTAGTTGAAGAAGTAAAAACAACAAAAGGAGAAAAAGAAAAAGAAAAAAGACAGAAAATACACAAGCACATGATTATATCCGGATTTCAGACAGTTGTAATTAAGCGCTTTATAAGTTTTTGTCTGCTGTATAATCTAAAGTTGTGTTAGGAGTTAATAAACAGAAAAGAATTCAAAATGTGTATATATGTTAAAAGGACACAACAACTCATGATTTGAAAGCAATTAAGACTAACAAAGAGCAAATGGTTTGGTAAACATAAAATGAATATTTCTGTATAAGTTGTATTCGAGGTGGAAATTAAAAACGAAAAACAAAACAAGAAGGGAGGTCTAAGAGTTGAACATAACTTTGAAAGATTCTATTTCTTATTACAGACGAAATAGTTTTTGTCGTCTGACTTAATTACTCCATGTAATTGCCAACAGGAATGAGTCTTCTTGATTAGCTTTATAGCAACTTTTTGTCTAAGAGCTGAACATACATTTTCAAATATATACATATGTATATATACGTATGCACAACACAAATTTACGCACTAACAAACACACACACACAAGCATTAATACACATATTTATATATTATTATTATTATTATTATTATCATTATTATTATTATTATTATTATTATTATTATTATTATTATTATTATTATTATTATTATTATTATTATTATTATTATCTCCTCTTCTTCCTAGCCCTCCCGTGTGACCTTTCTGTTCGGCATTCGCCATGATAGATCGCTAGCCACTATGGGTCGCATAATTTTGAGGTAATTTTCGGGCAATATTTCGATTCCCTTTGTTTTACTTTCGTCCCATGTTTCACGAATGCGTAGAATTCTACTCAGACAAATATTTATGAAAATGTACACATAAATATTGTATTAAAATAAGCCACAATCAAAAAATTTCATTAAAAGACATCCATTTCTCTATGTTATGAGAACATGCAATCACTCTCTCTCTCTCTCTCTCTCTCTCTCTCTCTCTCACACACACACACATACAAAAACGATGTATGCATATGTATTTATGTACGTGTATATGAAAGATGATGTGTGTGTGTGTGAGAGAGAGAGATTGAGTGCAACTTATACATGCAAAAAATACATTCATGATAACACACACCTTTACTCACTCACTCACTCACATTCTCTCTTACGCACACACACACGCACACACACACACACGTACATTTCATATACACGTACATACATCATTCACTTTCTATTCTCACATCAAAGCAAATATCGCCTTTTCACTTTCTACTCTCTTTCAATTACTGCTCTCTTCAAAGCATAAAGAAATAAAAAGTGTTTTACAGAAATTAACGAATAATAATATGATCCCATACACACACACACGCACATATATACACACACACACACACTAGGTAAAACTTCAGCACAAATGTTATTTCTTGCTGTGTACACGCGCAAAATTACATCTCAAATCCAATTGAAATAATCTTTTTCTATTCTGTAATTTATATTTGTGACGAGCGTATTTAAAAACCTGATCATCGTTAGAAAGTTAAAAGGAGGTTTTCCCAGCAATCCTGACCTTTACCTGTTGTTTTTAGCATGTTCAATGTGACATTTTCGCACCTGTCTTATTTTTTTCCTAAATTTCTTCCGATTCCTATGTTTTCGATTCAGGTGATTAGGATTTCCCCACAAAAAACACGTTCTCAATATTTTAATTTTCTCCCTCCCCACCCCAGATTCTTCATTTTAAAAAAACTTTTTTCCAAATTTTTTTCTTGGTAATCTACGGAGAAAAAAACAGACAGTACAAATCTTTAAGAATTTTCTTCTTGCTTTTTTTTTTTACAAAAGAAACACTAAAATCTCCTTCCCAAACATACACCTATCACCTCATCACTCTCAAAAAGCTACAAGCTACCAATGTTTCATTTTTAGCCTTTTGGAAAATGGGAAAGTTTCTTCAGAAATAATGTCGTTTACCTTCTGTCTCTAGCGTATCGGGTTTTCTGGTGGTGGTCTGGTAATTTTTACGTCTGCTATTTCCGTACAATTTTACACATGCGTGAAACATCAGACGAAAGTGAAACATTGGGAGGTTTTAGCATTTTGAAGGCGGCTAAGTGATGGGTGGGTGAGGTGGGGGAAGAGGTATAGAGCATTTCTCAATAAAAAAGGAAAATTAAACTTAAAAGATGTATAATATATTTCCCAGATTCGTAATCTCTGTATTTTTCTACATGGAAAAAAGAAAAAAATTCGTAAAATGTTACAAATTAAGAATTTGGGGTGGGGACGGAGGGAAATAAAAATTTGAAAAAGTATGATTTCTGGGCAAAATGGTATTAGCCCCTTTTTTATACGATGAAACAATACAAAGTTTTTGATCTTTCTTAAGAACAGAAAGCATTTTCATGCAAACCCATGCAAATTGTAACCCCATTTCACTTTTAAAATAAACAATAACTTCCATTACACCTGTAATCCAGTTCACTATAAACCAGCGGTACCGATTCTGCCCATAAGAAAGGAACGAATAATAGAATGTGGCTGTAGGTGATAACATCCGAGCAACGCGAGATGCATTGCTAATGTGCGTGCGTGTGTGTGCGCGCGCGTATGTGCGTGTGTATATATATATATATAGGTGTAAGATTCTATATGTATGTATGGTGTGTATAAAGTTAGGTCTGTCAGATAACGGAGCGCCTGGAGGTAAACGAAATCGGCAGCAAGCATATTATACTTCAAATATACAGTTTCTGACAGAAAAGCAATAACATACACTCGTACACACACGCAAAAGTTCCTTGTTTTAGTCAATCTATTAATATTAAAGAAAATCAGTTTAAAAGACCTGTCTCTCGAAAGCAGATTATAGAGCTTAACAGAATGACATGAATATTTAATAATGAAGTCGGCGAAAAGTATCTCTGAACCATGCAAGTGGACAATATACTGTTGACAGCGACGGTGGAGGCTGGGTTTATCTGCACTATGAGGTCAGCACATTTATCAACGTCTAGACAAATTGTACAAAATCTTCTATCTAGAGTCTAGATAGAAGATTCTAGACTAATGCCTTAGAGTAACTGATATGAAATTGGTAAGTGATATGGAAAGATTACATAGAAATAATATTAAACACATCACTGGAAATACTATACTAAGACATTATATGTAATTCTATTAAATAATTGTCGAATTAAGGCAGCTATGTCCATTGACCAAATACTAAGCAATCAACGGTGGAATACAACTTGCTTTAACACGAACAAAGGTGAACTTCTCTACCTGCCCGAAATAGCGACCAAATTCCCCTCATTTTAAACTCTACCTTAATGTTTCACATTTAGGAACAAAGACGTCCATTTTGGGGAAAGAGTATTAGTCGATCACATCGAATCCAATGCTTGACTGGTACTTATTTTATCGATCCCAGAAGGATGGAGGGCATAGTCAACCCCGGTGGAAAATGAACTCAGCAGGTAAAGAGCCGGAACAAATGCTACTGAGCATTTTGTTCGACGCGGCAATAATTCTGCCGGCTCTCCGCTTCATACAATACTGTAATAACAAAGAAATTAACACCGCGGTCAATATTCTTTTCTACTCTAGGCACAAGGCCTGAAATTTTGGGGGAGGGGGCCAGTCGTTAGATCGACTCCAGTACGCAATTGGCACTTACTTTATCGACCCCGAAAGGATGAATGGCAAAGTTGACCTCGGTGGAATTTGAACTCAGAACGTAGCACCAGACGAAATACCTATTTCTTTACTATCCACAAGGGGCTAAACACAGAAGGGATAAACAAGGACAGACAAACGGATTAAGTTGATATTATCCACCCCAGTGCGTAACTGGTACTTATTTAATCGACCCCGAAAGGATGAAAGGCAAAGTCGACCTCGGCGGAATTTGAACTCAGAATGTAGCGGCAGACGAAATACCGCTAAGCATTTCGCCCGGCGTGCTAACGATTCTACAAGCTCGCCATCTTACATCGCGGTTTATATTGTTATAAACACATTACATCGAGTAAAAGAAAAAATTCTAACCCCCCCCCCCTTTTGGACTCATTTGCACATCAGCAAATAGTTTTTATATTACTTGTATAAATACCTCCAGCTAACCGAGGGAGGTCGTTTCGGAGGTGGATGAATGTGTGGGGCCGAGGCGCGAAAACATCTGTCATTAGCACCTGTATTCTTAGCGAAGTGTAATAGATACTGATTTAGACTGAGAGAGAGAGAGAGAGGAGAGAGAGAGAGAGAGAGAGAGAGAGAGAGAGAGAGAGAGAGATAGAACTCAAAAATAACGAATTCATTAACCTGTTTTATTATTAATATTATTACAAAAGAGGCGGCGAATTGACAGCGTCGTTACCGCCCCGGGCGAAATGCTTAGCGGTATTTCGTCTGACGCTACGTTCTGAGTTCAAATTCTGCTGAGGTCGACTTTGCCTTTCATTCTTTCGGTGTCGATGAAATAAGTACCAGTTACACACTGGGGTCGATATAATCGACTTAATCTGTTTGTCTGTCATTGTTTGTCCTCTCCGTGTTTAGCCCCTTGTGAGTAGTAAAGAAATAGGTATTTCGTTCGTCTTTCTGTTCTGAGGTCAAATTCCGCTGAAGTTCGCTTTGTGTTTTTATTCTCACGGGGTCCATAAAATAAGTACCGATTACATCGACTTATTCCCTCTCACGAAATAGTTGACTTTCTACTGGCAAGCTGGCAGAGTAGTTAGAGCCCCGCCGAAGCATTTTTGCTGCCTTTCATTCGTTTTTACGTTCTGAGTTCAAATTCCGCCGCGGTCGACATTGCTATTCGTATTCTCGTAATCGATAAAATAAGTATCAGTCGGGGACGAAGTAATCAACTTATCACTGGGGACGAAGTAATCAACTTATCCGCTCTATCGAACTTGCTGACTTGCGCCAAAATTTGCAAAACATTGTGGAAACTGGTTTTTCTTCCTCAAATAACTAAATTTTTCTTGAGATTTCTTTGTTAATCGATCTTCGTTTTTTTCGGTGGTGGTGGATAATTAATGTACGGTTAGTTTTTTCTTTGTGCTTCATAAACGCTCGGCTTTTAGTGAGATATTTTCCTTCATGATTCAATTGAAATTATGAGCTATACACATGTCTCAGTATTAATGTTATTGCAAAATTATAATCTTGTGTAATATTTTTATTAAGACACTAGTTGAAGATGCTGTTTGCCAATTAATAAAGTTCTTTAGAATTATGCGACAATAGAAATGCATTATTTTCGACTTTTCAAAATATTTTTCATGTGAGATCGGCTAAAATATCATCTGCTCCGATTCTTTTCTTTAACCATTAGGTCTATTTCAGATGAAAAGTTCTCAATTTAGTTGAAAAGTATTCATCAGTCAACGATAATATATTTATTCCGTATTCGCCAGACATATCGAAAAGAAGAATAAAACAATATTGTCGAGTTAAACATGGAACTGAAGTGATCTTAATACGAATTAGAAAAACGATATTTGTTGCACATCATAGAGGAATGAATAAAATATAAACGGTTTATGTAGAGCTGAGAAGAATCTCATAGAGAAAAGCATTAGTAATTCTGCAAATTATCTAAATATAATATCAAAATTTACGAATTGCTACATATTTGATAGGTAGTATAATGTAATCTCTGTATCTATATATCATATATTCAAACCTCTGTCATTTTTCATATTTAACAATCAGCTTGTCATCGCCAACATCTATTCTGTACATCCTTTGTAACTCTTTCTATATCCTCACAGATTCCACTTCTCATATATGCTAGTTGTGTACTGTTGGCAATTTTTTTCCTCCGTCTTCACTTCTCTGGATCTTTCCTTTTCCTATGTTTCTGACGAAGAGCTCCGCTCAAAACGTAAAACCCTCCTTCTTCCCTTCCTTCCTGAGCGTCCAATAATACTATATTTGTTCCACGTCCTCGCGTTGTTATGTTTTCTCTTTGTGTTTTCATGTTTGGATTACCTTTATATATATATATATCTTGCTACGGGCTACATGCACCATGCTACAAATTCGAGTCAAAATTGAAAACAGTCTTTAGAGACACTACATCTGTAAACTATCTATATTATTCGATGCAATTGGCCACTGAGATATTTTTAAGTTACCTTATTTTGTCCTGTGAGAGTGTGGGTTCAAAGTCAGCTAGAGTCATATATGCTATTTCTGATATGAAATTTAGGATGTATAATACTGTGAACTTCAATATATATATATATATATATATATATATATATAATATATTTATATAGTAGAAATATGTTACAAAAAGAAAATATAAAATACACGTGGAAATGTAAGGGTAAAATATGAAAAATCAATATTTATATATATATAATATATATATATATATTATATATATATATATATATATATATAATATATATATATATATATATATATATATTATATATATATATATATATATATATATATATGTGTGTGTTGTGTGTGTGTATGTATATACAAAAGATTATTGGTTGCAGTGATTTCGAAGTTTCCGTTTGCAAGTCTTTGTCGGATGATGTTTCGGCATCACTTTCACTACACTTATGTGGGTAGCGAATTACTACCTGTAAACTAAGATATCCACAAGCTTTCAGTAGTTCTTGAAGGACCAAAAAAACCTTGCTGTATTATTATTATTATTATTATTATTATTATTATTATTATTAATATTATTCAGTAGTCTTATTTTTATCACGTGCGTTCACTGCACTACCGAGTGCAACACTTTGTGCCTTGGGTATGTGCTGTAGTTTGTTGTAATGCTCTTATTTTTACTGTATTGGAATTGTTTTACGTACGATGTGTGCAGTGCCTAGTAGTGCTATTTTCTGTATGTTATATATATTTGTTAGTCCTGGTGTTTTTGTTATGTATTTGTCTGAATGTTTTTTTCTTTTTATCAAACAGTTTCTGCTTTTAGGCTCCACATTCGATTTACCTCTATTTCCAGATCTTTGATTTTTGAAAGTTTCTCCGTTTCTTTTACAGAAATGTTGTCATCTTTTAGTATTGATTCATCGATTAGAAAGCATTTTTTCTTGATCTCGGACAACTATATCCAGCTATGGGCCTTAATTTCTTTATTTGTGTGTATTGGCATATATCCCAGAGTATAGTTGCTTTCTCATTTTCTGTGACCCTTTCTGGCGTGTGTCTTTACTATCTTTTTTCTGTTATTCCATAGTGTTGGCATAGATTCCAGTGTATATTAGTCCCAACTCTGTAATGTCTGTGAATATAGTCCTTCTTAGCCATTACTACTACTACTACTACTACTACTACTACTACTACTACTACTACTACTACTACTACTGAATGAGGGAGTAATGCATACGATCAAAGTGAAACGAGGTCACAAATTTACGAAGCCCAATATACACGTTATGACAACTCGTGAGGCACATGCATCACAACCATATGTGCACGACATGGTGTCTCATATCAAGATAAACAGCGCATGATCTTGCAAATGGGGCTCAGTTAGCCATTCCTGCTCAAATGGTCTCTGAATAAGGTTTATTAAATGATGATGAACGAAGCACCCTTGTTTCCAAAGTGAATTATTCAAACCCCAAAGTATTCCTTTCAACACATGGCTATGATTCTCCCCCACTACTCCTGCTCTTCGTCAGAGATGTACATATCGTCAACTACTAGCTAAGTTGTAGCAACGGACAAACAAATATTGAGCAGAATATTTGTTGTAGCCTTATCTAACAAGACAAATATTATTATTGTTAAAATTGTTAAAATTGTTGTTGTTTGTTATAAGTTATAACGCTTTTCAGTATAGAACCGAATACGTCCTTGTGTACTTCGTGTATGTCAGTGTTTATTGTTGTTTTTTGTAATTCTTTTTTTTTTTTTTTTGCATTTCCCCGTTATGACTGCATTGGCTTCTAAGACCAGCCGGAGGAAGTCATTCGTAGACTTTCAGAATACTTTCAACAAACCGGAACAGGCTTAAAAGATATCCAAAGACCGGACGGTAATATTAAAGGCGGCGAGCTGCCAGAAACGTTAGCGCGCCGGGCGAAAATGCGTAGCCGTATTTCGTCTGTCGTTACGTTCTGAGTTCAAATTCCACCGAGGTCGACTTTGCCTTTCATCCTTTCGGGGTCGATTAAATAAGTACCAGTTACGCACTGGGGTCGATTTAATCGACTTAATCCGTTTGTTTGTCCTTGTTTGTCCCCTCTGTGTTTAGCCCCATGTGGGTAATAAAGAAATAGGTAGTATTAAAACTAGCAACGGATTTTGAAGCGCCACAATCCATTCCCACAAGCTCCAGCATGTTTTTCTGTCTAAGAAATGTCTTTCGCAAAATTGAGTTAAAAGCCATTTACTCAGTATTCTGCGCTAGCGATCCAACTTCCAAACTACTTTGTTTCAAAGCAAGCTTCTTAACCACAAAGGAATGTCAACGCCGATCAGAACAATTCTTAATAATATATGTACAGATGTAATAATGATATAACAGCGATCAGAATACAATAGGCTTCGATGTTAGGAAAATGTTTTAATCGATGTAAACTAATATTCTACACGATGAAATATAAATTGGTTAAGTGCTCTCATTTTCTAGTAGTGTTCAAAGATCATGGAATTCTGTGACATCTTAATTTTAATGAGAGCATTTTCGAAAGTGGAATATAAGATTACACTTATAACAGAACGAGGATCAGGCATAAATAAATATTCATATATTGCAAGGAGCATGTTGCGTATATGTTCACAAATATATGATTCCATCATCGTCGTCATCATCATCATCATCATCATCATCATCATCATCATCATCGTCGTCATCATCATCATATCATCATCATCATCATCATCATCGTCGTCGTCATCATCATCATCATCGTCGTCGTCGTCGTCGTCGTCATCATCATCATCACCTTTTATCGTCTGTTGTCCATGCTGCTGATGACGATGATGATGATGATGGTGATGATGACGATTATTGAAACATCTATCTGTAAACTCATACACTACATGCTTTGCACAATATGTTATTTATATAGTTAGACAAAATTTCTTTGAAACTTTTGATATTTTTTCGGAAGTTCCTTCTATTTCTATAAATATCTTACCATTTGTATATTTGGAAGTGTTTCTCTTCTCTCGCATCTTTGTGTCAAAGGTTTTTTTCGCAGTTAGAAAGGTATTTTTCAAAAAGCCAAAAATTATTAGAAAACCATCTCATCTTGTGCACCATTTGACTTCATTTTATTTTATACAATTTACTAAGTTATTAATTATCTTCATTTTTCTTTTTACATTACAAAATTTCCCTCCTGCAGTACATAAACCCGAATATATTCACTTGTCCCTTTTCCCTCCTGCTTTTCATATATCCATTCATAGGTAAGTGATGCTCCAAGAGATTTCGTAGAAAAGTGTCAGTAAATGATTTTTTCTCTCCACTTAATTGGAAAACGGAATCGAATCTGCCTGCAGAACGTTGCACACTTTTGCGATGCATTCAATTATATTTTATTTTATATTATTTAAGGAACGATTAACAGGTTTCCTCATTCTGTCAATAGTTATAACCCTCTCCATCTATTCCTTTTTCGTTTCTTATCTTTTATGATATTACTATGGCGCTCACGTTTTTATTTCACCCATCTCCCATAATACAACACTCTTCAAACTCAAAGTCCTTTACCTCTGTCCCACCACAACGTTTCCCCGCTTTGCATCCAGTTATTTACAGAATCACAATCGTTACACTTTCTTCCTTACTTTCAGACCCCTTTATAAAATATGCCCCGCTTTCTATACAAAGCCATTTCTATCCAGTGTGTTCGTAGGTCGCCGAATGCTATACTTCTTCAGTGTTCCTATTCTTTCTTCTTTTCGTTTTCTTTTACAAGTGTTATATGTATTGAGATTGTATCCTATTCGAGATTATATCCTAACTACCTATCTATCTATCTATCTATCTATCTATCTATCTATCTATCTATCTATCTATCTATCTATCTATCTATCTATCTATCTATCTATCTATCTATCTATCTATCTACCTACCTATCTGCTGTCTGTCTGTCTATATATGTATATAGACACATACTTACATACATGCATACATATATATATAAGTATATGCACACATGCATACATATATATATATAAGTATATATATGCATGTGTGTATATGTATATGTCTATATAATATATATATATATATATATATCATATATATATATATATATGAAATGAAATATCTATCTGTCTGTCTATCCATCTATCTATCTATCTATCTATCTATCTATCTATCTATCTATCTATCTATCTATCTATCTATCTATCTATCTATCACTATCTATCTATCTATCTATCTATCTTTATATCTATCTATTTCTCTCTCTCTCTCTCTCTCTCTCTCTCTCTATATATATATATATATAATATATATATATATTTCGGTACGTTTAAATATTGTTGTGCAAGATTTTTTATGTAAGTCGTGTGTTGAAACAGATATGTTATATTTCGGATGGTCATATTGCCAGTTTAGCCAATAAAAACATACGCTCTATATATTTGGTGTTATTTTGCTTCAGTGATATTTATTTTTTACATTAATCTTAATCTTATTTCGGCCAAAGTTCTTTCGTCACACTCCTGTGACCGCATCAGTGGTCCTTTGTTTTCTTCTCACTTATTTGTGTCTCTCCTTACTAACCGTCAGCCATTTTGTATTTCTATTGTATGTCTTCATTTGCGCATGCTTATATCTCTATGTGCGTCTATATATATATATAATATACATATGAAAGAACTGGACGCATATCTAGCGTAAACGCCATATTTCTCTAATGATGAGGTTATTCTGTGGAAATGAAACTTAAAATTCATATGTAATTTGAACGAATGTACTCCTGAAACGATCGTTGGAACACCTCATTTTCCTCTAACATGTTACCCCAAACTCTTTTTAATGCATATTACTTTCTCTATATTATATTTTGAATTTTTAAAATGTCTTTTCCTGTATTCCATTATTATTTTTTATCTATATTCCATTATTAATATGCTTATGTGGAAGCGCAAAAGGCAGTGGATTCGCGGTCGTAAGATCGCAGTTTCGATTCCCAGACCGGGCGTTGTGTGTGTTTATTGAGCAAAAACACCTAAAGAACCACGCTGTACTTTTTCCCCCACAACTTTCTCCCACTCTTTCTTCCTGTTTCTCTTGTACATGTATTTCAAGCCAGCCTTGTCACACTCTGTGTCACGCTGAATCTCCACGAGAACTACGTTAAGGGTAGACGTGTCTGTGGAGTACTCAGCCACTTGCACTTATATGTATGTGTTAATCGTAGTCTGCCTGATTTGAACATTTTCTATTGTATTTATTATACTTGTCTAGCGCCTCGGGTTCGACTTGAAAACTTCAACGCTATGTTTTTCGGAAGAAAATTATACATACATACATACATACATGGTGACTGTCCCCTCATTATCGAGTATGGCCATTGCACGAAGCTTCATCAATGTTGTTATCGTGCAATGGCTGTGCATGAAGATTTTTTTTAAAGCGAGGAAAGGCTGTGCACTGAGTCAATCGCATTCACTAAGCAACAGCAGCCATAATCCAAAAAGAAGAACAAGTCAACATCATCGGTAACCACAGAGCCGCAGGTTTTATATCGGAATTATCCCAGTTGCCTTCTCCTAGAAGGATGCCCTAAGAAAGGCTAGGAGTCCTTCACTCCCAATGGTTTAACCGCGCGATCGGGTATTCAGTCCGATTATTTGTATGTCCCCGCGCATGATACAGCCTTAAGACATACGTACGTACATACATACATACATATATACATACATACATACATACATACATACATACATACATACATACATACATACATACATACATACATATATGGTGAAAATATGTGGATAACATAAAAAAGGTGAAGAGAAATGCCTTCATTTCACATAGTTTTAATAACGTTTTATTAAAAATATATCTACATATTTTATGGATGAAACGATCCTTTTCATATGTAGTAATATCCAACCGGTTTTCGCTATTTAAATTATTAAAACTATGTGGAGGAATGAAGGCATTTCTCTTCCCTTTTTTATGTTTCCCACATAGTTTCACTTCATAATTTTGCCACGTGGTGTATACTGATTCTCCAGCATTTTTGCTCCTGTATATATATATATTATAATATATATATATATATATATATATATATATGTATATATATAATTCAGCAAAACAATTAAGATTCAAATGAATTCAAATGAATTCAAATAAATATCGTACTTAACTTAGATGCACCAGATTTCTTTATGGTATAACCGTAAATATATATATATAAGATATATATATATATATATATATATATATTATACTATATATATATAATATATATATATATAGTATATATATATATATTATATTTATATTTATATGTATATATATATATATACATATTTATATTTATATATTATATACATATATAATATATATATATATATTATATATATATATATATTATATATATATATATATATATATTATATATATATATATGTATATTAAAATTAAATAATCAATTAAAACCAGTGACCTAGCATATTTATATCTATATATATGTATATATATATAGATCTCTCTATCTATCTATATTAATATAATATAATTTCAGCAAAACAATTATATTCAAATGAATTCAAATGAATTCAATGAATATGGTACTTAACTTAGATGCACCAGATTTCTTTATGGTATTAACCATAAAGATATATTATATATAATATATATATATATATATATATATATATATAGATATATCTATATATTATATATATATATATATATGATATTATATATTTATATTTATATTTATATATATATATACATATTTATAATATATATATATACATATATATATATCTATATTATATATATATATTATATATATATATATACAGATATATAATATATATATATATATATATATATATATATATATTTATGTATATAAAATTAAATAATCAATTAAAACAGTGGCATAGCATATTTATATCTATATATATATGTATATATAATAGATCTATCTATCTATCTATCTATCTATCTATCTATCTACTATCTATCTATCTATCTATCTATCTATCTATCTATCTATTCGATCTATCTATCTATCTATCTATCTATCTATTATATATATATATATATATATATAATATCTATATATAATTTCAGCAAAACAATTAAGATTCAAATGAATTCAAATGAATTCAATGAATATGGTACTTAACTTAGATGCACCAGCTTTCTTTATGGTATTAACCATATATATATATATATATATATATATATATATATATACATACATATTATGTATATATATATATATATTATGTATATATATATATTTATATTTATATTTATATATAGATATATACATATTTATATTTATATATATATAATATATATATATATATATATATATAGATATATATATATATATATATATTTTATGTATAAAAATTAAATAATCAATTAAAACCAGTGGTCTAGCATATTTTATATCTATATATATATGTATATAAATAGATAGATCTATCTATTATCTATCTATCTATCTATCTATCTATCTATATCTATCTATCTTCTATCTATCTATCTATCTATCTATCTATCTATCTATCTATCTAATCTATCTATCTATCTATCTATCTATCATATTATAATATATATATATATATATATATATATATATATATATATATATATATATATATATATATAATTTCAGCAAAACAATTAAGATTCAAATGAATTCAAATGAATTCAAATGAATATGGTACTTAACTTAGATGCACCAGCTTTCTTTATGTATTAACCATATATATATATATATATATATATATATATATATATATATATATATATATATATATATTATGTATATATATATATATTATGTATATATATATTTATATTTATATTTATATATATATATATACATATTTATATTTATATATATATATATATATATATATATATATATATATATTTATGTATATAAAATTAAATAATCAATTAAAACCAGTGGCCTAGCATATTTTTATCTATATATATATGTATATATATAGATCTATCTATCTATCTATCTATCTATCTATCTATCTATCTATCTATCTATCTATCTATCTATCTATCTATCTATCTATCTATCTATCTATCTATCTATCTATATATATATATATATATATATATATATATATATATATAGATATATATATATATATATATATATATATATCTATATATATAATATATATAATTTCAGCAAAACAATTAAGATTCAAATGAATTCAAATGAATATGGTACTTAACTTAGATGCACCAGCTTTCTTTATAGTATTAACCATATATTATATATATATATATAAAATATTATTAGAGACAAAACCACTATTTTGCAAAACAAACAAGGAGGAAGACTTAATCAATACATAAAATTTTAATAAATAGTCAAAAAAACCGCCACTACAATCGTTTCTTGTCTTGATCGACAATCTTCAGGTGGACTTCCAATAATTCAGTTACAATTCATAATTTGTAACTGAATTATTGGAAGTCCACCTGAAGATTGTCGATCAAGACAAGAAACGATTGTAGTGGCGGTTTTTTGACTATTTATTAAAATTTTATGTATTGATTAAGTCTTTTCTTGTGTTTTTGTTTGCGAAATAGTGGTTTTGTCTCTAATAATATTTTTAATATTTTACTATAAAATTGGATTTAATCCTAAATCTGATTTTTTTCCCTGTAAATTTGGATTTATTCCCTAATATTTATTATTTATATATATATATATATATATATATATATATATATATATAGATATATATTATATATATATAAATATTATATTTATATATATATATATAAATATATATATATATATATATATATATATATATTTATGTATATAAAATTAAATAATCAATTAAAACCAGTGGCCTAGCATATTTTATATCTATTATATATGTATATATATATAGATCTCTCATATATCTATCTATCATCTATCTATCTATATATATATATATATATATATATATATAGATCTAATATATATATATAGATCTATATATATATATATATATATAAGATATATATTATATATATTATATATATATATATATATTATATATATATATAGATATATATATATATATATATATATATTATGTATATAAAATAAATAAGGGTAGAAATTTATATTAATCAATTAAAACCATGGCCTAGCATAATTAAAAAAATTTATTTTACATTCAAAATTAAGAGCACTGACCCCTAAATAAATGGACAGCTATCTAACATATAGCCTGTCCATTTTTTTAGTGTTCATTTTTTTAGTGGTCAGTCCTCTAAATTTTGTATGTATGTATGTATGTATGTATGTATGTATGTATGTATGTATGTATGTATGTATGTGTCTATACATGTGTGTGTATTCATGTATGTATGTATGTATGTATGCCGATTTGACAATAGGATATGTTATGTGATATTTTAGTTCTTTGTATATGATTTACATGCAATATTAAGATATTGATCAGCATATTCACATTTCGAAGTAAATTACTATTGGCGTTATCGCTGTTACTTTGATTTGGAAATTGTGGTTAACACGTAGTTTATAGTAATATTGAATTCTTTCGAAAAAAGCTCACGTTTCGATAGAAGACAACCGCCCCACCAAAAAAAATTGTACATATTCATTTATTGATTCTGTACCAATCATTTGTCTTCGTTACCCTGGTATCAAGGAGTGTTCGATACTGCTTTCAAACTGCCAAAAGAGAATAGGGTACATCTACTTATAAACATTCTGTATTATGAATAAATATATATCCTGAATAGAAACCATACATCCAACGAAATTATACTTAGTCTTATGCGTTAATTATTATTCTTCACCTATTTTAACATAATTTTACTCTGTTCTTTACTACTGTAGGGATTTTGAGCAATTTCTTATACGAGAAAGTCTTTTAGTAGTCTTTCTGTTTAGTCTGTTTATTTACAGCTTCAGATGTTATACAGACATTTAAATTTTAATATCTTTGGCTGTAGATGGTATACTTCATTTTGCAGTATAACAAAATATGAGTGCAGCTGCGTCTAGCTCTTTGTTTGCCATTGCTGTGAAGGGGAACAGAACCCTAACCACTTCTTTTATCAATTATTTGTTTCAGTTACTTGGGGAGGGGACTAGTCGATGACATTGACCCCAGTGTTTCACTGGTACTTTATTTATCGATCTGAAAGGATAAAAGGCAAAGTCTACCTCGGCGGAATTTGAACTCAGAAGATAAAGAAAGACGAAATACCGCTAAGCATTTCGCCCGGCATGCTAATGATTCTGCCAGCTCAACGTATGTATGTATGTATGTATGTATGTATGTATGTATACACACACACACACAGACACACACACACACACACATACACACACACACACATATATATATATATATATATACGACGGGATTCTTTCAGTTTCCATCTATGAAATCCACTCACAAGTCTATAGTAGAGGACATTTGTACAAGGTAGCACGCGGTGGGACTGAACTCAGAACCATGTGGTTGGGAATCAAACTTCTTACCACAGACCCATGTCTGCGCCTGTTGCTTTCTGTTGTGGCGGTAACGGTAGTTTTTAGTGCCTTTTATATTAATACTTAATGTCTACGGAAACTAGTACAAATGCACTAACATTTGCATGCACTTGTACAGACGCAGACAAATACGCACACACATATATACTCATATACGCTGCACACACTAGCATATACACGCACAGAGGCACGTTTACTCTATCTTTCTGTCTGTTATATGTCTTTCTGTCTAATGTAATAATGGAAATTAATGTAGGATTAAACATATTAAACAAAGACGTATTCTCCCATGACTTCTTCAATTACTTTAATTTAAAACTGTGACAAGAGAAGTCGTTGTGCTTTCATCGATTTTAAATTTTTAATATTAATTCAATTAATGGCGATTTTTAGCAGTTTGACACGCTGGTCATTATTCTGTTTTCCAGAAATATAATTCTACTTAAAATATTTACTTTATTCAATAAAAAGGATCTATTAGTGAATATTTAAGAAGAATTAGAATATATGAAAAAATATAAACACCACGCAGCAAGTCATTGCTTACAATTAATCTGAATGCGTTCATTTCTTTCGATATGTTTGTCATCTCTCTTGCTCAGTGGGTCCCGACAGGGCTCCATATAAGATTTTGTTGTAAAAAATTTATCTGCTATATATTAGTTATACTTCTACAATACACAAAATATTACAGTATTTTTTTTCTTATGCAGTTACTAATAATATTTAAGTATAAAAATATAATACAATTTTTCAAAATATTGAATGATTACGAGGGTCCAGCCGTGTAAGATTAGAACCTAAGGAGTCCGCAGTCATAAAATGGTTGCGAAAGACTGTTTTGAATAATAACTGTAGGTAATGAATTCGTATAGGGTCTCAGTGGCTTAATTCCTAACATAGACGTAAAGAATGTGATAAGTCGAGCTTTGAATCTTGCATGTTGGTTTTTCTCTTTTCCGCGAGGCTGTAAAAAGGCATCTGCGAAGTGAAACGATCTACAGCAACAAGCTGTTCACTCTCGCAAATCCCATACTAACCTATGATCTTAGATAATAAAAATCTCCATAAAACTGCACATCATTTCAATATAGGTCTTTCTCGCTTTTCGACTACTGACAGTGTCCATATTGTTTCCACATGATCAAAATAACTTCTGTCTAATTTATTACAGAAAGTCAGATGACTGGATATCATCTAATTAATTTCTTCTATGACGTAATTTTCATGACGTGACTTCTTGTAAAAATAGTAATTTTGTATCATTAAATATTCAAAAACACAGGCAGACATAGATACACAATCAAATTCACACACACATAAGCATTAGAACTGACACACATATAGTATGTGCATAGAGTTAAAATACCATTAACCATCAACCGATGGTTGGGTATACGTAATTCAATGATGACATGTCCTATGCTCTGAAAATGGGACTTTTAAAATACGAAATATGTCTCTAAATTTATAGTAAACTACACAAAATAGTTGTTAAAACGAAAGTTTTGCTTTAATGGTGGCAGAGGACATCATCCATAATACTTTGTATAGGATTCAACCTTTATGTTGATCACCGACTGGGTTGGCACACATACACAACACATATGCATACATGAACGTGAAAACCTATGATATATGGCTCTGTATATGTATGTATGTGTGTGTGTATGTAGGTATAGTTATATATATGGGTGTGTGTGTGTGTGTGTGTGTGTGTGTGTGTATGTATAGGGAGGAAATGGGAGAGGTAGAGTAGGGATGAGAACAGAATAGAGGAGAGAAACGTATGAGAAAGGCGGAAGATGAGAAAAAGGGTCAGTTAAGCAAGCAAGTGGACAAATAAATACATAGACAGGATTTCATTTGTTTGTTATGTAAATACGCATTAATCCATTTAGTTGATCCTCCCGTAAATATGTAAGGTGATAAAACCCTAGTACTTTTACCGGACCGCTAGATTACGGGAACGTAAACACACCAACGTCGGTTGTCAAGCGATATTGGTGGTGGTGGTGTTGGTGGTGGGTCAAATACAGACACGCAAACATACATATATACTTGCTTATATACAGCGGGCTTCTTTCAGTTTCCGCCTACCAAATGCACTCACAAGACTTTGGTTGGCCCGAGGCTATAGTAGAAGACACTTGCCCAAAGTGCCACGCAATTGGACTGATCACGGAACCATGTGGCTGGTAAGCAAACTATTTACCACACAGCCACGCCTGCGCCTAAGTATGTAAATATATATATATATATATATATTAATAAAAGAAATAAAACATATGCATATATATAAACATATATGTACGTACCTTCCTCTACATGTACATATACACGCATATATGAGTACAGGACACCAAAGAGACGTCGAACACAAAGAGAAACGAAAACATAGACACAACCAAAGGAACAGGACTTTTTTTTAAAAACAAAAAAATGGAGTACAGGACAGTTAACACAACGAAAAAACCCCTTCTTCAGTCGCTAAGGTTTCATATACTCTACGTTTCGAAGGATAAAGCGAGACGTATCTTCGACAAGAAACTTTCCTTCCTGCGAAAAGCAAATCAATAAAATTCTGAGATCTTTTCGCAGAGGGGTACAAAATGTAAAAAAAATGGTAAAAAAACAGGACAGTAACGACAGTACAAAATATAAACAGTAAAAAACACACATTAAAAAATATATATATACACAGTAAAAAAAATATATGACAGTAATATATATATATATATAGATTATATCTAATTTCAACAATTGAGGGTAAAATTAATTAATTATTAAGTTTCACCAAGTTTCAGTATGTAAAGGGACCATTATAGGCGAATTCAAAATATTACATTATATATAAGGGTTAGTAAAATAAATTACTTTGCACATACTGAACTCATTAGAAATAGCAGCTAAGAAATTTCTTCGCTATTTAATACTTAAAGAGATCTCTATCAGATAGTGTTGCCTAACTAACTCACAAAAGTATGGGGGAAAAAACATTAAAAATCAAGTGCAAGGTTATTTGAGACGTACGTTTCTAGATTAGTCAATTCGACATTTCTTTCTTCAGCTCAGAATCCTTGAATCTGAGCTGAAGAAAGAAATGTCGAATTGACTAATCTAGAAACGTACGTTCTCAAATACCTTTGCACTTGATTTTTTATGTTTTTCCCCCATACTTTTGTGAGTTAGTTTAGGCAAACACTATCTGAGAGAGATCTTCTTAGTATTAGAAATAGCTGAAGAAATTTCTTTAGCTGCTATTTCTAATGAGTCAGTATGTGGCAAAGTAATTTATTTTACTAAGCCCTATATATAATATATATATATATATATATATATATATATATATATATATATATATATATATATATATATATATATATATATATATATCTTAAAAATAAAGTAACTGAATCTGCTAATTGAATTAATGAATGGTTAATTATTCCACAAATGCGTGAATTCAGTTAGTCCGTGACAAAGCTGCAGCACTTTTCACTTCCGCGTACGATTCATCCGGCATGTTGCTACAAATTGTGCGTCTGCTACTCACTCTTACACACACGCCGTGCAACAAATGCCAGGTACTTGACCCAGATGCCATACAATGTGACCGAACTTGCAATATCATGAATATGAAGAAAGCTTCCTAACAATTCCCCTACGCTGTGTCCACACCTCGTACACAAACAAACACACACACATGCACTCACACACATATAAACTATGTAACTGAATACGCTGGAAATATCATGTGTATGAACAGATAATTAAATATCAGTATATAACATCATTTGTGCTAAACAAACATTACTACCATTGAGTATAGTTTTACCGAGTCTTAAATACATGCATATATATATATATATCGGTGTCACGTAAAAAGCACCATCCGAGCGTGGCCGTTCGCCAGCCTCGTTTGGCACCTGTGTCGGTGGCACATAAAAAGCACCCACTACACTCACGGAGTGGTTGGCGTTAGGAAGGGCATCCAGCTGTAGAAACACTGCCAGATCTGACTGGCCTGGTGCAGCCTTCGGGCTTCCCAGACCCCAGTTGAACCGTCCAACCCATGCTAGCATGGAAGGCGGACGTTAAACGATTATGATGATGATGATGATATATTATATATATATATATATATGTTTATATGTAACATAAAAGAATAAGGATCTGGAATCCGAGCAGCAAAGTTACTAGTATTGAGCTGGATGTTCCCTACCATTGAATGATTGGAGCATACGGAATTGTTTAACACTTACATGGTACTTCTTTCAATAGGTAAATCCCGAGTTCGCTTCATCGGATTCCCTTCAGCATACAAAGTACAGTGTGTTCAAAAAGTATCTCCGCAGTGATTTCTTTTCTCCAAGATGTATTTCAAAACATGTGTAGAAGAGTCAACTGATGTATTAAAAATTAAGGACGACACTTTCAACACCGCTTATAAAGTTTTTTTAAAATCTCGTAAAGTCTAATATATTCTTTTGTAGTCTTATACCATCTTATAAATATTTATTTTGCAATAAAATACTTACTGCCGAGAAACGTTTTGAACACCCGGTATATAATTAAGACATCATGAAGACGAGTGGAGAATGATATTATCCTCAAACCGAGCTTATTACAGCATAGTCCTCATTAAATTCGCATTAGATTTCAATTCAATGTGAATTTAATGAGAATTATGTTAGAATAATACTGTAATAAACACGTTTTGAGGATGTATAATACTTCACTCCACCTCTTGATGGCTTCATTATATATATATAAACCATCGCAGTAAACGCATATATATATATATATATATATATATATATATATATATATATATATATGTATGTATGTAGGTATGTAGGTATGTATGTGTGTGTGTATGCGTGATGCGTGTGTGTATATTATATATATATAATTATAATTAAGGGTATCTGAAAGATACCATCATGCAGTCAAAACTTGACTCTAAAACCACACCAAATATTCATAGAGCACCAGGAGAGAAGACAAAGAGACAAAATAAACTAGCAAAAAAAATTATTCGATAATTCCAAATCCCGGATTTCTGACTTATACACAAAATAGTACATAGATACAAATATATATATATATATTAATAACTGAAAGCAAATACCCATTCCAACAGATTATTTAACGTCAGTCTAAAAGCTAATGAACTATGGCATCAACCCATTCCTCCCATCACCATTAGTCTGTCAAACTACAATCAAGGGGAAGTCTGTTTGCGTAGAACAAGGCAGTCACGGGCGAATGTTTATTTAAATATCTGCAAATACGGATTATTTTATTTCCTATTCGGTTAGATGTGTAACCGTACAATCACACACACAAACACACACTTAGATGTGTGGATGCACATGCAGATACATACATACATACATACATACATACATACATACATACATACATTCATATACCTATGTGTGTTTGTGTGTGTGACTGTACGGTTACACATCTAACCGAATAGGAAATAAAATAATCTGTATGTGCAGATATTTAAAACATTCGCCCGTGACTGCCTTGTTCTACGCAAACAGACTTCCCCTTGGTTGTAGTTTGACAGACTAATGGTGATGGGAGGAATGGGTTGATGCCATAGTTCATTAGCTTTTAGACTGACGTTAAATAATCTGTTGGAACGGTTATTTGCTTTCAATTATTGCCAACTAAACGAAGAAATCAATTTCCATGCCTTTATGATTCCATTAAAATTTGATAATGCAATAAATGAAGAATCACGTAATTCAAACCAAATTTCTGAATTTGCTCTTTAATGAAAACTTCTATGAATAATTATGACATAATTCATATTAAATAAAGTCACATTAGAATATTCAGAATTTTTAAGAAAAAGTAAATTGTATGTTTGTCGGAACTGGTTGGATTGTTGGCTAAGTTTGGTATTAAGATTTCCGCTTCTTTTTACTAAACTTTTAAAATCATATTGGTTTCAAATTTTGGCATAGAGCCAGCAATTTCGTGAAAGTGGGCCAAGTCGATTACATCGATCCTAGTTCGCGATTGGTACTTATTTTATCAAATCCGAAAGCATGTAAGGCAAAGTCGAACTCGGTGGCATTTGAACTCAGAAAGTAAGGACGGACAAAATGCTTAGCAGCATTTTGTCTGGTGCGGTAACGATTCCGCCAGCTTGTCGCATTAGCACGAATTTCGTTTTTTAATTATTAGACAAACACACACACACACACACACACACACACACACATACACATTTATTAAAACTTAATAACACTGCAAGTTGCTTCTCATACTTCATGTAACAGAATCAAATTGAAGTAAACATTTAAAATAATAGAACAATTTAAACGAATATATATTAATGCATTATTAAAAGTTTATTTTTGTCTGATGATCAGTTACATGAAACACTAAATAGCTGTGTGAAGTTCTTAAGCTTCCATAAAGCATTATATTGCACACTTTGATATTCAAGTACTATCTATTTTCTCCACCATGTTCTGTACTAATGTGATGATATTCACGCACACACACACACACGCGCGCCGCACACACACACACACACACACACACAAACTCACTCACACACGCACACACATATACCAAGTGACGAAAGATAAACAATTATAGATGATAGTAATTCGTTTACATGAGGTGTTACATATGCAAATTCATATCACTAAATGATAATTCTTTACATACAATAAAGCGTCACCGAACTTTTGAAACAGCTGTAAAGTAGTATCATATTGTCATATGAATATTTATGTGTAACATGTCACATAAATAAGTTACCGCAGTGTATAACTGTTTCTCCATTTTCCGTCGCTTGTTTTTACTCATTCCAGCTTTATATTTATTATAACCAATTCTTATCCCCCGGTCAATTTTACACTTAGGAAGTTGAAATCTAAGAATCTGACCAGGTGTAGCTCTTGTTCCTAAAATCCTGATTGGTTGATATATCTAGAAGTTCTAATAACTCGTTAGAAGCTCTCTCCTTGAGATTATATGAAAAGGGAAACGTAATATTATCTGAATTCATAAATCACCTTCGGATTAATGCATAGTAAAAAAATGAAACATTCTGTAAAGTAGACATTGAGATGAAAATGGTACGTTTAAAATTAACAGGCTTGGGTTTAAGCTGCTTAGTAGAGATTAGTGTCAAGTGACATCCATTTGTAGCATATACACAAACACACACACACACGCACACATGCACACATGCACACACACACGCACACACGCACACACACACACACACACTGCCTTTGACCAACTCTTTTACTTGTTTAAGTCATTTGACTGCGGCCATGCTGGGGCACCGCCTTGATACGTAGACTTATTTTGATCTATGTAGATCAATTTTGAGCTAATTTTAAGAAACAGAAAAATGCATGTTTGTCACATATATGGCTAATTCTCGTAGGAAAGGCATGTAGCAGAACTTTCCTTAATCTTCTTACAAAAATATCGGATGTTATTTATAAAGCAAAAGAAGATCTGGCAAGGTTTTCATAAACTTTGGCCATCGGTCAGCTGAATCAGAGCTAATTTACAGTTAAAGCACAACCAACAACTCCTACATATTTTATCGGGTGAGGAATTTAATTTTCTCTCATGATATATGAATAAAAAATGAAAAAAAACATCGTACATGACTGTTATATTTCCACTAATAATTACTTTTTGATAGAGAAAATATCAAGTAATTAAAACAATATATTTTATTACATAGCAACGTTACCGAAACGATTTTTTATAGTAAATTAAGTTTTCGTGCGCACGTGTTTTGCAGTATATTTGTATGAGAAAATTGCTGGAGTTTATTTTCCGTCTCCTCCAGATTTTCCAAACTTCTGCCTCAGCCATTGCAACCGATTCATTGACTGTCATGAAAACTGTTAGTTTAAGACTTAACGCACAAATCTAATTGCTTACGCAATGTATTAATAAACATGGACGTGTGAACCTGGCGCTGTTCACAAATATTATTCCACACTTAGTAAGCTGCAGCAGTTTTTCAAAACAACAGAAAATCACTTATCTTTCTTGAAGCTTAGCTAGATTGTTTTTCTTCTTCTTTTGCTCTCGTTGATTGATCAATATATTTCTCATCGATCACTAATGTCTAAGTCACCAAGCTTATATGGAATGAGCATCTTGAAAAATCTAATTTCCCTTCATGGAATGTATTTTTTTCGATAAGTTATTTGGTTGAATATTTGCTTAAACATGGTTGAATATCATAATAGCAACAAAGTTATCTTTGTTTTCTTTTTTTGTTTAATCTCTAATGTGAATCTATCGATAATGTGAATGATTCATTAGTCACATGTGCACTGTCGCACGATCTTCAAACTAATAAGTATTTCTCCCCTTTCTCTGGTGTTCGTTAGGTTTTGAAGATCTCACAGGTTTGATACACAAATGCTTCCATTTCACTCGGCATATTCCTTATATGTTGGCAAAAATAAAACTTCCATATGGATCACCAATAAGCTGGTGAGATTTGCTAATACTTCATATTTTTAAATACAATTTTCAGCATTCCCTAAGCTTTCAAAGAGCATAGCGAGAATTTGATTCTGATTCTGATGGTAGCCACCAACCTATGACAATGGCTATTGATACAACATAAGTAATTTCGATGTCGTCAGCTGTCTGAAATAAAACGATTAAAGGAAATATAACAAAGAATATAAAATAATGCTCTGATCAATATCGGAGGGCAGTGTCAAGGATATCTATATCATTAATATTCTCGTTTAGCTCTGTATACATACATACATACATACATACATACATACATACATACATACATACATACATACATACATACATACATACAAACAGATATCCATACATACATTCTTACGTACAAACATGCATGCAAACATACATATAAACTTACATACATAATGCATGCATACATACATATACGCACATAATTCGTTGAGAGAAAACTTGTAAAGAATTGCGCCTGTTATTTCAGCTATTATAATATCAGCCAACTTAAAGAAAAAAATGTTAGCGGAAAGCCATTATGGAAGACTGTCAGAAATATAAAGAATATGCTGACGTCATCACCACATAATCACAGATCGGGTCAATTAACACATATACATTAATTTAAAATCAATTTAACACTGTAGTTTGTGTTGGAAGTTTCCAGGTTCTCTATGAAGTCGTTTTCTATGTGAAAGAAACTAACGCCTTTCATATTAAATATAGACAATTTTGTTAAATATTATATGAATATATGGCAGTATCAATTATTGAACAATCAGTTCATATCTGAATATGGCTGTTCTTACTCTGAAGCAACGCCTAACAAATGTCAATAA
>NC_043006.1:33083497-33090997 GCF_006345805.1 Octopus sinensis | reverse complement strand
AATTAGTCAAGTATTCAATATTCAGTCGATATGTATATCAACAGGAAATCTGCTCTAACATTTGTTACAGCATTTAGTCAAAATTAATTGCTTCACTGCTGTAAATTTTGAGGTCATTGGAACTTTTGTTGTTGCTGTATTCTAATAATGATTCTAATAATTAAAGCAGTAAATTTTAAACGGTAAATAATTTGTAAGTAATTAGTGTTCTTGGTATTATTAACGGGGATGATATTGTTGAACGTGATGCTGTTTTTAGTGTTAGTGAGTTAGTAGTGTTGGGGATGAATTAGAGATTTTCATGATAAAGATTCTACCTAATAACGCTCATTATATTCTTGATTGTAATGATGATTATAATGATGGTATTGGTCTCGCTTATGGTGGTGGTGATAATGAGAATTGAAAATGATGTTGTTGTTGAATTGCAGGTCAGCCCTGATCGAGCAAATCTAATATTAAAGGCGTTGTTGGTAGCACACCGAAAAGTCACAGCGGTTCATTTAATGACCTGCGACAAACTCTATAAACGTCATGGGAATAGCGATGGAAAGTGATGAACGTGATGGCGCTGATGATGATGATAAGGAGGAGAAGTATAATGACAATCATGACAAGAATGATGATAATGGTAGCGATGATGATGATGAAGACGCTGATGCTGACGACGACGACGATGGTGATGTTTATGAATAAAAAATTATGATGATGGTGATGCCACTGATAACTTAATCTTTTTACTATATTTGGCGTTGATCGAAGGAAGCGTTTGCAAAGTAATTCGTAATTACAATGAAGCTATTCTTGCAGCTACAACAGCAACAAATGTTGTTGTTGCTGTTGCTGTTGTTATTCCGTGCTGTGGCGATGTCAGCGATGTTGCTGAGAATGATATCTAAACGGCTGTGGTTGTGAGGGCGTCATAATGATAATGAGGATAAGGATAATAAGTGATGATGATGATGATGATGATGATGATGATGATGATGATGATGATTATGGTGATTAAGGTAATGATAGTGATAACGATGACGACGACGCCGGTGAAGTAATGATACTGCTACTGATACTGCTGCTGTTGCCGATGATGATGATGATGATGATGATGAAGGCGACAGTATTGTGTCGCTAGTACTGGAAACTACGGAATGATAAGATGGCGGCTGGTGGCTTTTATCTGTGGATTTCTCTAGATTGCAGTCAATCTAGGTGTTGTTACGTCACGTTAGCTAAACACGGCTAAACGAATAAATCTGAATGCAAATGAAGAGAGCTGTAAACAAACTTAGTTTCAATCGATTTTCCTAGAGAAATGATACTGAGATTTTGTTGTATTTATTACGGCAGTTACTAGAAGTTTTAAAGGCGCTTCAGGGAAATTTGGTTTCGAAAATTCAGCACTTGTAGCATTTTAATGAAGTTAAAAGCATTTCTATCCTCTAGGATTCCTAAGCACTTATTCTGAGGTAATTATGTCACTTAGCTGGACGCACACACAGACACACACACACACACCACACCACACCATACAAATACGCAATCACACACACACAAACACACAGATAAATATACATATATACATATATATATATAGGTACAAATATATACATATGTACTTGTGTGTGTGTGTATATATATGTATATGTACATATATATGTATATGTACATATATATGTATATGTATACATATATGTAATATATATGCAAGTACGTATAAAAATTTAAATGACATTCTAAACATTCTCCATCTTACATTCTTTAACTGAATATACACACACATTTGGTTGTGTGCATACAGAAAGCACATGCGTAAAAAGGTATAGAGACACATACGCGCGCGCACACGCGCGCACACATACACACACACACACACACACACGCACACACACATCCATATACACACACAAACACCCAAATATTTAAGATCCATTATTCACACATACCGTAATTGCTGATGCACAAACCTACGTATATATATATATATATATAATATATATATATACACATAGACTAACTTAACCGGGCATTTACAAACCCATGGACCTGTTCTGATTAAAACAATTCTTTTTTAACGACTGTCTGAACACCATGAAGATGAAGAAGAATTTAAAAATAAATCTTAAAGAGTGCACACACACACACACACACACATACACACACACACATACACACACACACACCACACACACACACACACACACACACACACACACACACACACACACACACACCCACAGAAGCATGCATACGCACATTTCAGACTATATGTTTTAGCCAACCGTAAATGCTAAATACAGATGTAAAAACGCTTTGTCTTTACAGACAATGATTTTGGAGAGAAAACGATGCATCAGCCGTACTACATTCAATCCTGTATTCAACTGTTTACCTTCCATTTCTCCCTGCGGTTCATGCTCATATCACTTCTTGTCTCTCTCTAGCCCCCATTCTTCGCACAGATTCCAGTGTAGCACTTTCGCTACCTGGTCGTGTCATCATAACTTGTGGTGGTTTTGGGCAAGTCTGGGGCATTCGTTCGTGATATGGCCAATGGTTTCATCAACTCTATTGAAGATGCGACACAGCGGAGACACTTGCTTATTCCTCAGCTTGATCCTTCAGTATAGTGCTCTCGGTCTTTTTTTTAGGGTTCCTTTCATCAGCCAATCCCATCATTTTTTCCAGCAACTTCTGTTGTGGCAACATGTAATTGATTGTGTAGTCCCTATATTATTATCATTATTAAGGCGGCGAGCTGGCAGAGACGTTAGCACGCCGGGCGAAATGCTTAGCGGTATTTCGTCTGCCGTTACGTTGTGAGTTCAAATTCCGCCGAGGTCGACTTTGCCTTTCATCCTTTCATCCTTTTGGGGTCGATAAATTAAGTACCAGTTACGCACTGGGGTCGATGTAATCGACTTAATACCTATGTCTGTCCTTGTTTGTCCCCTCTATGTTTAGCCCCTTATGGGTAATAAAGAAATAGGTATTTAGCCCGTCGATACGTTCAAATTCAAGTGAGGTCGACTTTGCCTTTCGTCCTTTCGGGCTCGATAACTTAAGTACCAGATGCGTACTGGTGTCGATGTAATTGACTGTCCTCTCCACTAAAAACTTCAGGCCTTGTGCTTATAGTAGAAAGAATTATTATTATTATTATATTATTATTATTATTATTATTATTATTATGTTGTTGTTGTTGTTGTTGTTGTTGTTGTTGTCATTATTGACTTTGCACAGCTTCTAACGCTGGAGATGTACTTCAGTGTCAGCCGTTTTACTACCAGTGAACTAAGGTAACACCTCTTATTTTTCGAGTACCTTCCGGAGTATTCCAACGGTTCTATGCAGTGCTGTTTTCTGCAAGTGCTCCACCCTTATTGCAGCCCCTACTTGTTCAACATACTTCTCCAGATTTTTGCCCACTGTTCCCAGGGCTCCGGCAATTAATGGAACTACTACCAGCTTTTCCATCGAACAAAACTACTTAACTTCCCAAGCTAACCTGTCATATCTCTCGACTTTTCTTTCTTCATTATCGCATACTTTATTGTCAGCTGGGCATGCTATATCTATGATCCAACATAGTTTGTTTTCTTTCTTAAGACTATGCCCGGCTTCCTATTCTCTATCTCATCATCATCATCATCATCATCATCATCATCATCATCATCATCATCATCATCATTTTTATTATTATTATTATTATTATTATTGTTATTATTGTTATTATTGTTATTATTATTATTATTATTATTATTATTATTAGTAGTAGTAGTAGTAGTAGTAGTAGTAGTATTAGTAGTAGTAGTAGTAGTAGTAGTAGTAGTAGTAGTAGTAGTAATAGTAGTAGTAGTATCAGTAGTAGTAGCAGCACAGCTGCAGTAGTGGCAGCGATATTTGTATTATATTTTGCCTTACTGAAGAAAAGCCTTGTAATAAATTCTGGACAGGAATCAAGACGTCCAAAATACCCAAAATGGCTTCCCGCCCACAGCGTTACGTAAAGCGAGCTTGTGTTAATGGAAACACCCCCCATACACCACCCCACGCCCCCGCTACCTCTAGGCGTTACACTAGATTTCTATTTTCTCTCATGTTTGACGGCACTGTGACATCAAGCCTTCGAGGCAATTCTTTTGAAAGTCTTGATAATCTACGTGTGTTCTCTAGATAAAAAAAACACAAAAACAAAACAGAACAGAAAACAGAGCAACACATTTGTGGGAGGAATTTCATTGGAATTGATTATGCACAAGTGAGTGGAATCGTGGTTTAGTTACACTTTGCAGAATTAATTATTGGAAATAAAATATACAATAATTACAACAAAACCTTACTAGCGTCACCTACATTTTTTATGATTTAAGCCTTAAGGGAGTCATACATTTGCAAATGGTAATCATTAAGCATTAGTGAAGAACATGTTTAGCCAATGAAGTGTTGGAATTATCGTACATGAATTATTAACTCTATTAGCTATAGAATGAATATATAACAGTAATATAAATACATCTAATTTATCAGTTCTATCAGCTAGCAATAAATATATAACATCTGCAATAATATATATATATGAATTTCTGAACTCTATCAGATACTATTAAATATTTATTCACGAAGTTTAATGTTCTTTAAGATGAATATCAATGCATACAAGAATATGCATACAAGAATATCTATGCATACAAGAATATCATGCATACAAGAATATCATGCATACAAGAACACGTTCACTTATATACGAGCACGCATACATGCAAAAAGCGCACATGTACTTTTGTAACACACGCAACCAGGAGATCAAGGACTAACAGTCAAAACAAGCAAAAATTATAAAAGATGAAAAACGGTACACATACAAATATTCGCATATATATGTGTTTGTGCGTGTGTGTGTGTGCTTGTGTGTGTATTATATATATATGTATATAAAGAAAGAGAAAGAGAGACACATGTACTTGCATAGCAAGTGGCCTGATCTGAGATCGTGTGCTGGAACGAAAACAATTGCAGCATGGAATGTGTTTATAAGCCATTTAAACACACACACACACACACACACACACACACACACACACACACACACACACACACACACACACACACACACACACACACGCAAAAACCCGTTAGATTCACTTCGACATTTAATTTTAATTTAATTCAACATTTAATTCTAATTTTAATATTTTCGTCGTTTTGAGACCGCGACACAATTCAAAGCGACGCAAATATTTTGGCAAATTAAATTTAAATGTTGAAGTGAATCTAACGGTTTTTGTGCGTTTTTAAATGGCTTATAATCACATTCCACGCTGCAATTATATACATACACACATACATACATACTACATACATACATACATACATACATACATACATACAACATACATACATACATACATATATATATATATATATATATATATATATATATATATATATATATATATATATTATATATATATATATATACACACACACAACAAACCACAAATTCCCTTTGAATGAACACCACATGGAATCTACGTCTCCACACTTTCCAATTGTAATGACAAAATCTGAACTCCGATCGGAATTTACATACCACGGACAAGAAGCATTTCTACCATTTGTACACACCAATTTCCTTGCATAATGGAACTGCAACTATAACATCTTACATATATTTTTATTTTTACTTTTATTCTCATATTTCCATTTGTACTTTTTATTTCCATCCTTTTCCTAAATAATTGCTTATATTCAACTCTACTATTTCCCTCTATGTAACCATCTCGCATCGTCTCTGATGAAGCGATATCCCTAATATCTCAGAAACAGCTGTAAGACTAACGTTCTCCTTATAAATGTCCTGAAAATTCCACACAAAATTGGCTTTGTTCTCTCATTTTATTTAACACACACACACACACACATGATAAAAATGCTCAACATCCACATTGCAACGATGATACGCACACATACATACACGCTTATATACATCTTTGAAACAAGCAAAACAATAACATAATATATATATCTATATATATATATATATATATATATATATATATATATATATATATATATTCTTTTATTCCTTTATTGTTTTACTTGTTTCAGTCACTTGGTTACGGCCATGCTGGAGCACCGCCTTAAAGGGTTTTGGTCGAAGAAATGGATCCCATGACTTATTCTTTGTAAGCCTAGTACTCATTATACAGGTCTCTATTTTGCCGAACCGCTAGATTACGAGAACATAAACACACCAGCATCGGTCGTCAAACGATGGCGGGGGGGGGGGTTAACAAACACAGCCATACACACACATATATACAATGGGCTTGTTTCAGTCTACACCAATCCACTCACAAAGCATTGGTTGGCCCGAGGGTATAATAGAAGATACCTGTCCAAGGCGCCACGCAGCTACACCCGCGCCTAATATATATATATATATATATATATATATATATATATATATATATATATTTAGTGTGTTCCAAATCCAAATTAAGAAATGTTGAGCTGACGAAAGAAATGCTGATTTATTTGGCTAATCTTGAAACGTTGACGTACTCAAACGATCTATGTACTTGTGATATTTTTCTGTATTTACCTCCAAACCTTCGTGAGCTGTCTGGAGTAAACATTATCTGAGAGAGAATTTTCTTTAAGTAGTAGAAATGGCTAAAAAAAATTTTTTTGGGCTGCTATTTCTACTAAGTTCAGTATGTGGCAAAGTAATTTATTTTACTAACCCTAATTAATATATATATATATATAATATATATATATATATATATATATATATATATATATACATGCATGCCTATATATAATCACCACACTTATGAAATATAGAATCACGCCCGCAGATATATTTGTTTGCAACAGACTGGAAGAATGAATATGAGTAGTTGAATAAAATATATATATATTGCTTGTAATAATAGAAGTGTATCAATTGTATATTATGGTTTTTTTTATTTCTTTATTTCAACTGGCCTATATTCAAAATAGAAAATGAAGTAGAAATGATAAATTTCCATTAGAGTTGAGATTTTCGCGTCAGATTTAATGGTGCACAGTTATTCCTACTTTAATCTGTCTTAGAATAAATGTGGAGTGAGATTACTCCCGCAAGAAACCAATGATACTAGCGGGTTGGTATAGTGCTAGTAAATGGTATATATGTACGCATGCACGCACACACACACACACACACACATACACATATATTGTCATACATGAAGGTATATAATATGATTATATAATGTACATATACAAAAACATACGCATACACACACATATACATACGTGTATATATATACAAATACACAATATATATATACACATATACATATATATATCTACACACATGCATATATATATGTATAAATATACATATTTATATATATACATATATACATATATACATAACATACATACATGCATACATACATATATACATACATATATGTGTGTAATATATATATGTGTGTGTGTATATAT
>NC_043006.1:33018497-33080997 GCF_006345805.1 Octopus sinensis | reverse complement strand
GTAAATACATCGGTTGTTGTTAGTGTAGAGTTGTGTAGGAATGACTTACCTCGCTATTAAGGAAGCAGTATATCAATGAAATACCAAAACCCTGAAAGGAAATGAGGAAATATGATATGTAGGCCCAGGTCCCAAAGAGGGCTACGTTCTCTTGAGACGGTTCAATCATCACAACAAAGTTGGTAATCCCAAGTAGCGGAAGAAGCACTATAGCTGCTTTTACAGCTTTTCTGGAATGGAAAATAAGAATGGCATCACTTGAATCAACGTATTGGATCTTTATTAAACAAGTACAATTTTCAATTTTTATATTTATCTTGCAGAATCGTTAGCATGCCGGCTTCTTTACGTTCTGAATTCAAATTTCGCAAAGGCCGACTTTTCGTCATTTCGCGGTCTATCGGTCAATAAAAGGATTATCAGTTGAGTACTGGGGTCGATTTAATCGACTAACCCTACCACCACAACATTTCAGATCCTGTGCATATAGTAGAAAGAGATATTTATTCTTCATTTTAATAATTAGGATTTCGTTCAATAGAATATTTTTAAACGAGATATTCCACGGCCGTATGATGAGGGTGTTCTTTATTCTATGATCAGGTACAGCCATATCATCTTTTACTCTTGCTTTAAACACCTAGGACTACATTATCAAAAGCAGTTGTAGCTGGGTGGAAGATTCCACTACAAATTACCGAAGTAACGGGATTGCTTTCTTGGTAACAGGATGTCTGTATAAAGGGCTAAATCTGACAGAGAATGCAGTATTCGACCAGCAAATATCAGATTGCGACTCAGTATATTTTGATGGTATGTGGTTTGGACACACTGTTTTGCATACAACAACTCAACTATATTTTTTTGTCCCTTCTGGGTTACGAAACCAATACTATAGAGCCCTGGTGGCATGAATATTGAAGTCAGTTATAAGAGAATCAAAGCAAAATAACATATGAATACGTAAGAAGACACTGCATAGTTTATTAACTCGATAGCTGTTTCTGGAAGCTCAGAGCTACGTAATAATCGTAATGTTCATAATTAGCAGACAGGATGAACAATAATCCATGGATATGCAACCACTAAATGATTGCATAGAAATATTACCATAACACCGGTTTCCTTCATCATAAGAAAGAATTGAAAATAGCAGTTCACATAGTCGTGCAAAGGATTTAAAAGACCTTTCTTCATGAAAAAATAAAATATTTATACGTTCATATTATTATATTCAAAGATGTTTCTTACTTACCTTAGTGTTTCTGCTTCATTAGTGTGGCTTTCACGAAGTTTGGTGATTAATATTCTCATTATATTGAACAAAAATGTGAGATTTATCTATAAATTTAAGAAATGTCAGAAAAAAAACTGTGTAAATATTTGGATCGAAATCTCTTTGAAACAGTATTTCTTCATGCAAAGAACTATAAGCTTATAGAAATGTACAAAATCATATTCGAGATATAGGTGTTTATGATATCACAAACTGCTATCTAGATAGTACAATAAAAGTAAGGCGTTGCTTAGACGTAATCTTTTCATAGACCAACACTAAGGAAATACGCGATGGTTCCAGACTCTTCGTATCTTTACGAAATTGTCGTAGATAACAGAACCAGACAGTGTGTTTACGTGTCACTGTTAGGTAGGAAGAACAGACGGCAAACACGTATCTTTATCGTGTTATTTAGATTTTAAGATGTTACTTTGAGCTGAGAGTTTGTGCTATCGACGACAAACGATAGAAGGAAATATTGAAAAGGTGCCACGATGCAGGAATGAACCTGGAACCATGTGCTTGGTAAGCTTCTTACAACACAGCCACTCCTGTGCCTACATACATACATACATACATACATACATACATACATACATACATACATACATACATACATGTATGCATACATACATACATACATACATACATACATACATACATACATACATACATACATACATACATTTATGTATAGAGTGTTAGGTGTTGTGTACAGATATTGAATATTGAGAAAAAAGGCCGCCAGAAGTTTGGAAGAGAAACTTTTTATTTATTCATTATTAATAGCGCTTTCCTTCGTTTCTCGAACTTGTCAAATAGAATTTTATGAATGTACAAACAGCTTATTCATTTATATAAAACAAATGTTTGTTTTTTGGTGATGGTGGTGGTGGTGGTGATTGGGTTGTTTAGAAGAGGAGAACATTGTTTTTGTTTATGTTTTTATGGCACAGGTTCCATGACAATGGAGATAAGTGGTTGGAAAGATATGTAGGTAGGTAGGTTGATAGATAGACAGAGAGACAGATAGATGGATAGATAGGTAGAGAGGGAGAGAGGGAGAGAGAGGAGGGAAAGGGGAATCCCCTTCATATTCATCATTCATTTATTCACTTAGTTATTTACCATTGTATTGAAATGGGTTTGATGATGGTGACCCCTCCAAATAAAATAACAGGTGTGGTGTGGTCACCACTGAAAGTCTTTTGCTTTGCTCTTCTCTTTTTCCTTTCTTCCTTTCTTTCTTTTTCCTTTTGTTCCTCTTTACCTTCTTCTGGCTATCTATCTATCTTTCTATCTATCTATCTATCTATCTATCTATCTATCTATCTATCTATCTATCTATCTATCTATCTATCTATCTATCTATCTATATAAAATAGATTTTACAGCTGTTTAGCCAGGTGAATTAAGGTAATATGTGGTTATAAATGAGATACTTATATATAAGTATCTCATTTATAACCACATATTACCTTAATTCACCTGGCTAATATGAGCATAAAGAGATACTCTTATCTACATGGCTGAAACAGCTGTAAGATCTATTTTATATTTATATTTATTTATACATATTGTACTTATGGTATTATATTACTCATTGATGCGAACTGTTTTATTCTGTATTACTATGTTTGATTTGGATGTTCCTATATAATTAGTTAATAAATTATATGAATTGGTATTATCTAGTAGTTGATGATTGATTAAAATATATTCCTCCATTTTCTTATTTTGTATTATGAATTTGAGGGAAAACATTTTACCTTCGCCCATATAATACAATAAATGAATTAATTGCATTGCAATTCTTAGCATTTATGTATTAGCATTTCTGGGTGCTTTACTGGCAGTATATTGGATATATGTTATCCCATAGAGGGTTACACTCATAACCCCTATCTCACTTTGTATATATATATATATATATATATAATATATATATATATATATATATATATATATATATATTACTTGTATAAGCGAACTTTGTGCCCTACTCAATGTGGACACCAAAGAAATCGAAAATATTGAGAAATATCAGGATGTAGCCATAGAGCTGAGCAGACTGGTAGACCAGCATAACAAGAATTACTGTGATAATTGGCGAATTTGGCACAGCACCTGAATGAAATGCTATGTAAAAGGACTAAAAGAGCATGGAATTGAAACTGGAATTGTCAATCTGCAGAAAAATGCCATCCTACATTTTGCAAGAATCCCAAGGAAGATTATTGAGATTTGAGAAGATTTGTTGTCACTAAACTTCAAGATAAAAATAAATGCTAAGTAAATTAGCATGTAGTAGCGTAAAAGCAGCAACAACAACAACAACAGCAACAGCAGCAACAACAATAATAGTAATGGCTTCTTTTATTTTCCTTTCATGAATCCTTCCTCGGCCCTTTGCTTCGGAACCCATCGTAGTTCCTCGTCTTTATTGAGGTAAACGCTTCCCACCCTGCCCTTATTCTCTTCGAAATGTCAGCATCCGTATCTCGGCCTATATTCACTGTGTGTTTTAGCTGTGTTCATGTTAAAAAGTTTGCGTTATTTCTGTGTGTGTGTGTGTGTGTGCCTGATTTCCCTCCCCAGGCTTTCATTGCTCTGTAATCCACGTTTGTTCCTCCTCTTCTGCTTTCCTTCACACTCTGCATGTTCTACTTTTTTTCTAATTCCCATTCTTTCTTAATTGATCATGTTCACCTTCTCCACCTCACTCTTCCCCTCAATCGTTCGTCATTTATATCTACTCCTGTTTCTCTCGCTATATGTTGCTCTCTCTCTCTCTCTCTTTCCTTCTGTCTCTTTCCTACTTCTCTTCACCTTTCCACACTTAATAGTCCTCATACAATTTTCCTAGTGTTTTTCCAAATCCTTTGATATCAAATGTTATTTTATTCAAAACAATTATTTGCCACAACACAATCTTTGTTTATATTTCTCTCCATTGTCATTGAATTCCTTGAGTCCTCTCCTTCCTTCTCAATTATTTGTTCATCCACTTCAGACCCTCTTCACTTCACTTCTATCATTCCTTATCATCTTTCATTTACCACATACGCTCTCTCCCCTCCTCTCGCCATTGATAACTGACAATCTCCTTTATATCCCTTTCTCGTTTCACTTATGGTATTGTTTTCCTCAGTAACAGCTAATTCTTAAAAACAGTTTCCATTGCTATGTATTTCTCTCTGTCTCTCTCTCTTTCTCCTTTCTTCCCCCTCTTTCTCTCTCTCAACATTCTTCCGCTGGAAACTTTTCCAGCTTCTTCGGACGCTAGACATAGAAAGTTATTAAGACAACACCTGTCCCCAAACAGTCTTTGTTTACATGTCTTTATGTTCTGACAATCGATTTCTTTATTTTACATTTCTTGAAATTATATGTTTACAATTTATCTTTAACTTATGGCTTCCGGTCAGCATCAGCTATAAAAATATCATTCGACAACATCAACCTTTGTATTGCTTCTTGCTTCTTATTTTTTTCCTATTTCATTTTCAGAATATTTTTTATCCTTGCTATAAGAAGAAAGGCGCTTTTAATAACGCATTTCCTTCCTTGACGCTACAAAAAGAAACAAAAACAAAAACCGCTTCGCCTTCGACATCTTCATCTACAAAGGGCAAGTATGCTCTGAGAGTAGCAGAAAAAAATTGAGAGTGTCAACAGAGACGAAACTAATGCTGCTTGAAATGCTGCTTGTAGAAAAATTGGGTCTCATAGAAAAAGTGATACTTGCTGTAAATAGAATGTTACTAGTCAATCAGACCATTAAAAAATGGAGTCGCCTGATGAACGACTCGTTCGCCCGCAACAAAACGCTGCCTGACAGGCTGCACAAAGACATCATGAATTCGAGCTCAGCTCAGAGCAGACCAGACAGAAAGCTCAAAAGGTAAGACGAACAGGCACTATGAACAGGCCACACATGCAAGAGCTTTGGAAAAGGGATGTCTTCGACTATGATCCTGTTCATGACTCTGATAATTCTTAAAGAATGGTTTCAAATGGTATCATGGTAACATGTCCAAACTTTATGACAAATGCTTGGCCAAAAAATAGAAAAAAAGGATAAATGCAATGTAGTGTGGAAATGAAGTAGCTTCTCTACGAGTTTCTGCAGCTCCATTGCAGACCCTGGAGGGTTTATTGATATCACTACTTGGGAATCCATTTGTTTTTTTTTTTAAAACATTAAAAAATATATATTTATTTTCTAAATGACTTCCTTTGCAGAGAACATCATCAGAAAAGAAGAATTCTTGTGAACTTTTGATTATAAGGACAAATCTACCCAAAAAGTGGTCTATTTCTACATCTTTCCAATAAAAATCACTGCTTCCTGCTGCTATACTTTGTTTACGACAGGCCCATAATAGAAGCACTCTACAGGGGTCTTAAACTTCAAGATATGGTTCATCTAAGGAACAACTATGTCAGTAGTTTCAAGTATGCCTTAGAGTTTGCACCCTCTTTCAAATGTCAAATCATTATTCGTTTCTACTCTAGGCACAAGGCCCAAAATTTTTGGGAAGTGGCCCAGTCGATTAGATCGACCCCAGTACGCAGCTGGTACTTAATTTATCGACCCCGAAAGGATGAAAGGCAAAGTCGACCTCGGCGGAATTTAAACCCAGAACGTAAAGACAGACGAAATATCTATTTCTTTACTACCCACAAGAGCTAAACACAGAGAGGACAAACAAGGACAGACAAACGGATTAAGTCGATTACATCGACCCCAGTGCGTAACTGGTACTTAATTTATTGACCCCCGAAAGGATGAAAGGCAAAGTCGACCTCGGCGGAATTTGAACTCAGAACGTAACGGCAGACGAAATACCGCTAAGCATTTCGCCCTGCGTGCTAACGTTTCTGCCAGCTCGCCGCCTTTCTGCTAGAAATACAAGTGACAATGTGAAGAACATGTACATGATTCCAATACAACTGGATCCAATGTAGCTGGTGTCATCATGAATAGAGTGCCTCATTACAAAATCGATAATCAAATGGTTTTCACTTTCACTCAAATATGCGTTTGTATTAAGTACTTCTCAATTTGTTAAATGCCATTTACAGAATGAAATGACGAGATATACCACTCATATTAAGCCTGTATCAATTGCAAAGTGCATCCAACCCTAAACCTTCTCTAAACATAATGGAAAATAATTTAATTTCTGATGTGAAATTAAAGTTGTCGAGACAAATTATGAAAGGATTATTAAACCAATTAAACCAGACATACTTTCATTAAAATTGACTCATGGGTATACTAGCTAAATTTTTCTTTTGCAAATCTTGTATATAGTTGGTATATCTATCTATCTATCTATCTATCTATCTATCTATCTATCTATCTATCTATCTATATCTATCTATCTATCTATCTATCTATCTATCTATCTATCTATCTGTATATGTATATATGTATATATATATGCTTGCATAAACAAATTATCATATATGTGTGCTTAACCAAAGAAGTATGTCCGTCTGCACGTTCGTTGGCATGAATGTATGTAAGAATCAAACACGCAAAGAAATGATAGATTGTTGATGAAAAAAATCAAAACATTCGCGTTTTTCTCCTTTAATTTGCTACGTAATATTTGAATATTCATTATTCACTTTATTGTCGAAATAACCGAAGAAAAGTCTGCCGTATATAAACGAAATTATATTGTGCTATTCGTCGTTAAGCAAAGCTTAAAGAATACAGAATGCATTGGAAAAGATTAAGCTACACAGCTTACCGATTGTATAAATTAATTTTTGCTAACGGTTATTTAAAACTACATTAACTACTAAGAAGATTACATCAAGTTAAAAACATTAGACATCCCTCATGAAAGCTTTACATTCGACTCTTGTTTTAATCATTGTTAGAACAATTGTCGCTTCGGATTAAAATATACGGAAAAGACAAATATGTGTTCTGTTGTGTTTGGGGAGAGTCATTTTCTTTTTGTGCCTTATAATGTAACACACTCACCGGTAAAATTTCCACTTATTTCTTAGTCTTATTTTTTTGTTTATTTTTACGAAACAAATATGTATGGAACATCGAAGGGGTTTTAGGAGTTTTGTATTTGAGGAGGTAGAACATTTTCCCCTGAAATTTAGGTACAATTAATTATTTCATATTAGAAGCCAAAGGTTCAAACGCGCGGACTCTCTTTACTCTTTTACTTGTTTCAGTCATTTGACTGCAGCCATGCTGGAGCACCGCCTTTAGTCGAGCAAATCGACCCTTGGACTTATTCTTTGTAAGCCCAGTACTTATTCTATCGATCTCTTGTGCCGAACCGCTAAGTGACGGGGACATAAACACACCAGCATTGGTTGTCAAGCGATGTTAGGGGGAACAAACACAGACACACACATATTTATATATACACACATATACGACAGGCTTCTTTCAGTTTCCGTCTACCAAATCCACTCACAAGGCTTTTGTCGGCCCGAGGCTATAGTAGAAAACACTTGCCCAAGGTGCCACGCAGTGGGACTGAACCCGGAACCATGTGGTTGGTAAGCAAGCTACTTACCACACAGCCACTCCTGCTGAGTATTATGAATTAACTTTAGAGGCTATAAAGTCACTGCAATCGCGTTTATTCATGCACACTACGACTCTAATTCTACACACACGCACACGCACGCACACACACACACACACACACACACACACACACACACACACACACACACTCACACACACACACAGAGATTACTGTTCCGTTAAGATAAAAAAGTACTCCATCCCGTGAGAGATAAAAATAATTTAATGTAACGTAATTCAAAAATAATCGTGAAATCTTGTTTTAATTTTTTCATTAACAATTTAATCCTAAAATCTCGGCTTTTCTTCGATTTTCTTTTCTTTGACATAGTTTTGAAATGCGGACACTCAGAATCTGCAATTTGCTTCTGTTTATAAATTCAAAATAGTTTTCAAATGAAAAGGTGTGTGATTTAAGGAAGATTTAGGGGTTGTTTCTAGTACATCCCATGACTGCCTGGTACCTTCCTCGTTTCTTTGTTACTCTTATGTGTGTTGATGTTTTTCAATATTTTTCTCCCCATAAGTACTTTTCAAAAGAATGACGATGAAGTGGTGCTTGCTGTGATTTAAGAGACAACAACAGTTTTTAAAACGCCACCCCCACATCAAGTAAAGGCCGTGTTATGTGAGTGTAAGAAAAGCATATTTACTAACAGAAGAGTATGTTATTAGAATATATTATCTATTACATGCCTTTTTTAAATCACTTTGTCGCCCTAATGAAATTCCTTTCCTACATGCATAAACACTTAGCGTGAGCGATGTACTTTTATAGAGATTAGGAAAATTTACCATGAGAAGATGAAAGAGACAGGCAAATAGAGAGAGAGAGAGAGAGAGAGAGAGAGAGAGAGAGAGAGAGAGAGAGAGAGAGAGAGAGAGAGAGAGAGAGAGAGAGATCTTTGTTGTTGCTGTCACAGATTTTGAAAATGTAAAATTAAGTGAAAATTTTCAAATTTTCTCGAGTTTGCAATTTATTCATTCCAGAAATATTTTAGAAAAATGTCATTGGTTTAAAATTTGATCATTTTTACCCAATCAGAGAACAGGATTTGTGCGTAATGGCTGTGATAATATGAATGTAAGTATTAAAAGATATTAGAGCTTTGGAACAAAATGAAAGCAATGTGTGAGAGTTAATATATACACAGCAGAGGGAGTGACTGTCAAAGATAAATATCATATATAGGGAGGGGTAGACTGATGGTGATAGGAAAGAGTGGGAGATTTGAGAATGTAAAAGTTATTTTTCGTATCGAATTATGCTTTTTTTTTGTATTATTATTTACGGTCGACATTGTCTTTGAGATGCAGGTTTCGAATATCAAGTTCGTTTTTCTTGAGGATGCACCGTTTCAGATCCTTTCATGTCTAAACACACATGCATAACCCCATACACTCGCATTTATATAGTAGATATATGTATACATATGTCAACAGATATTGAGAAGAAAATAGAAAGATACTATTATCATTTATAAAAACAAAATTGCAACGGAACAAAATAATAATTTTTATGTTTAAAATGATACAAATCCTTCTATACACCATCACTATGCACCTCTGTTCTAGTATTAATACTTATTAGCTCCGATAGCATTTGAAACCATACTGGACAGAAATAAAACCGAAACGCGGCAATGCTTTTAGGTCAGCAAATTCTATTGACTCCGCCATCTTAAGCTCTTCACTGTTCTCCCTCATCTTCTTCCTCTACAAACATAAAGGGTCGACCGTAACGTCAGATAAATTGTGTTCTCAACACTGACCAATCTATCGACGCTGTTGGTTCCTAGCTGTTACACAATGTCAGGTTCCTTTAGACTCTGAGAATTGACTTTAAAGTACACGTGTCTAAGAAATACTCAACCAGTCATACGCTGATTCAAGGGCAGTTAATTCAGTTGATTGAACAACTGAATTCTAATCTATGAGCGACCGAGGTCCTAAACAAACTTTTCCTGAGACGAATAAGTCAATTAAAGCGACTACAGTTCTTGACTAATACTCATCTTATTTATCTCAACGGATAAGAAACAATATTTCTTGTGGAGTTCTTAGAACACACAATCTTACGCGGTCACCGTTAAATATTTCTAGGCATTTTTTCCAAAAATCTTAAAAATTTGTTAATCGCCATAATTGTTATTTTTCTACAGCTATAGATTTGGGGTCTCGTCATATACTTGAGTAGACCGACCTCAGTAGTTGACTGGTACTCTATTATCTTTTTCTCTTCACTTGTTTCAGTCATTAGACTGCGGCCATGCTGGGGCACCTCCTTGAAAATCTTTTTAGACGAATGAATCGACCACAGGACTAATTTCTATTTTGTTTTAAGGATTTCGTTTCTTTTGATGAACTGCTAAGTTATGGGGATGTAAACATACTAACACCTTGTCAAGCCGTGGTAGAGGATACACACAAAATCACACACACTCACACACAAATGGATACGAAGTGTTTCCTTCAGTTTCTGTCTGCCAAATGCACTCACAAGGCTTTGGTCGGCTCGAGGCCACGTTAAAAGACATTTGGTTAAAGCATCATGCTGAGGGACTGAACTTGTAACCATGTGGCTTGGAAGCAAGCTTCTTACCAGGCAACCATGCCTGCGCCATGCGTTATCTTCATAAAGTTGAAATGCAAAGTTAACCTCGACAGGATTTAAGCTCAAAACGAAAACGCCCGGAATTAATATCGTCCTTTGCTCCCTCACTTCGTCAGTTCTATCACTTTCCTAATAAATATTGTGTGATATTTAGTTTGGTTACATTGCAGTGTGATAAACTCCAATGCGGGATTTTCTTTTGTCCGTTACAATCATATTCTAGATCGTACAGATATTTTGTTGCATTACATTTTTTCCAGATCGATAAAATAAGAATTATTAGTATATTCTCTTTATCAGTTCTTTTCTATCTGTCCCATAAATTTCGGAATCTGATGTCAAAATTAAAAATCAATATTTTAATCTATGTAAAATTACAATTATCTAAATAGGAAAATAATTAAAATTTGAAACAAATGACCTTTCACCAATTTTATTATCTTACATGAGATTAATATAATCTGTGTCAACCATTATATATAATATTTATGTTTAAGCATTGTCCGTTCGAATCCTACTGGAGGTGACTCTGCCATCCAGTCCTGAAGAAATAAAGTACCAGTTGTTTACTGGGGTCGATTAAATTGATCGACTTTTCTCTTTCCTGAAAATTCTGGTCTTTTGCGTGTGTTAAATCTTATAAGGTTACTCCCATTAAAATAATCCGAATAAAAGCTGTCTTAAGAGGTTTCTCAAAGCTTTTTATCTTACACTCCTGTTGCCATGCAACAAATTAGGAACATTGTTTATGCATCAGTTAGAATATCTTGCAATATATTTGATCTGAGCTTCTGCTCCCAGTTCAGGTCCCACCAACGTCGAATTTGACTTTCAATTTTCCAGTGTCGGTAAATAATACACCAGTCCAGTACCGCAATTTATACCTCTCTCTCTCTCTCTCTCTCTCTCTCTCTCTCTCTCTCTCTCAGGTGATATCTGAACTTGAAATGCCAACTTTATTAAACTGTGTCAGGCTGATTCAGGCCAAGATTTTACTTAATGGTACACGTTATATTGAACAACTCAGTGTTCTACACTTTGATTTTATAAGGAGAAAAATAGTTGCCCGAACAGCTGAATGCTAATCGTCGACACCGACGAAAATTCGACCCAACAGTATCCCTGTTCCACGTGACATTCAGAAAGCAAATTAAAATATCTCCCAGGATTAGTTTGTTGTAAAATCAACAGACGTAATTGTATAAAAATGTAATAAATTTTTGAACCCGTGATAACACGATCAACTTACATCGTAAAAATATTCTAATGTAGTTGAAAGATATTCAATATCATAAAAGAGTGAGGTTCAGTTCCTGCTGGACATTATTGTTTATTAGAGTTTGAAATCCATCTTCGGAAATAAGGAAACAAATAATTTCAATTGCAATTTTATTTTTTTAATCAGGAAATCTCCTTTGCATTGCTTTAAAATCTGTAAAATTTATTCCATTAGAAAATGAATTAGCACCATCTTGAATTAGTAAGAAAAAAATTGCCGGGGATTTTCTTTCATTATTTTTGAAGAATTAGTGATATTTTTCTTAAAGAATTATTATTGATTTAATGAATTTCAATAGTTTTACACGAAGCCACAAAATGTCAAACAAGTTCTTTAAATCACGCGGATCATTTCGATGTCTATACGTGTGTGTGTGTGTGTGTTGGAAGAGAGTAATGCGCTGATTATTCAGTTCTTTGCATCAACGATGCAGTTTATAAAAGATTAGCATTTCTATGACTTCCAGGTGTATATTTCTCAAAAAGTATTTATCTAAAACACAATGGTCAAATGGGTTTCATGTTACGGCATTTAAAATCCAAAGTGCAAATTCTACAATCTTTTTATGCGCTACATATAGGTTCCCATTAAACCTTAATGCATACCCGATAGAATTTAATTAATTAATAATTTATTTATTTAATCAGTTTAAGCGTTCGTGTAAAGCTGGGAAGCCATAATAGACCGAGATATGTATATCATCGTGGCACTCAGTCGGTTACAACGACGAGGGTTCTAGTTGATCCGATCAACGGAACAGCCTGCTCGTGAAATTAATGTGCAGGTGGCTGAGCACTCCACAGACACGCGTATCCTTAACGCAGTTCTTGGAGAGATTCAACGTGACACAGTGTGACAAGATGGGACCTTTAAAATACAGATGCAACAGAAACAGGAAGACAGAGTGAGAGAAAGTTGTGGTGAAAGAGTACAGTAGGGCTCGCCGCAGCCCCTGCCGGAGGCACGTGGAGCTTTAGGTGTTTTCGCTTAATGAACATTCCAAACGCCTGGTTTGGGAATCAAAATCGCGATCCTACGACCGCGAGCCCGCCTCCCTAACCACTTGGCCATTGCGCCTCACGGTATATCGTAACACTTACACAAAAGGTAAAACCAAAAAAAAAAAAACTAGAAAAAAGAAAAGCAGGGGTAAAAACTACAAATAAAGAACAGTTAATATTCCTGCTGTTTTACGATGGTGAGGCGGCAGAATGGTACCGAGCCGTAGAAAATGCATTTCTTCCGACTTCACGTTCCGAGTTCAAATGCCATCGGGGTCGGCTTTACCATTCATCCTTTTGAAAGTCGATAAAGTAAATACTAGTTGAGGGTTGATATAATCAGTTAACCCCCTCTCATGTAAATGTTAAAAAGTGAAACCAATATTACTGCCGTTAAATGTTCTGTAGCCATTATGAATTGGAAGATTTTTATTTGGGTGGGGTCTGTGTAAAATAAATTGCACCTTCAACCTTGGTACACATTTGAAGACAATTTAAAGATATCTTTTCCCTCTCAGACTAATTGTAGTCCTAAAAATTTCATAAAACTTCTGCATAGTCAACACAAAAACATAAGTATAATTCCAAAGGACGACCTGTTTGCGAAAGAGCTTTTCGGGTGTTCAAGTTCAAGGTAAGGAGACTTATTTCTAAGATAACCCCTCTTATCAAGCAATTTGGAGGTGGTCTAACGAATGGGACTTGTGTCTGAACGTGTCAAAGTGCTGTCATCTGCCTGTTGGCTCTCCTCCTGCAACTCAACTTGATTTCGAGCCGGGTCGTCTGCTGCTGGAGAGGAACGATCAGGTAAAGGACCTGGGTATCTTGGCGGATTCCTCCTTTTCGCCTTCGGCCCGGTGCGTCCGTGCTGCCAACAAAGCACGCGGAATTCTGTTCTTGATTCGACGGTCATTCGGAATGCTCACAGCAGCCATATTCCTACCACTCTATGTCACGCTGGTGAGACCCATATTGGAGTACGGGATTCAAGCCTCTTCTCCTTATCTCCTCAAAGACATACAGCATCTTGAAAGAGTCCAGAAGCTGGCAACCCGCATGGTTCATGGTCTCAAAAATTTGTCTTATGAAGAAAGGCTGAGGACGCTCGACCATTATTCTCTAGAAAAACGCCGCCGCCGTGGTGATCTCATTCTCGCTCACAACATCATAAGCGGAAAGTGTAACCTCTCGAAAGAGCTGTTCTTCACTCCTGCCCCAGAGCGTCGGCTGCGGGGTCATTCCGTAAAGCTCTACCTGCGACGATTTCAACTTAATCGAAGGAGAGGAGCTTTCTCCGTCCGGGTTGCGGATCCGTGGAACAAGCTGCCAGACGAGATGGTGAAGATGCCGACGACCGCTTTGTTCAAAGTCTCCCTTGACCTCAAGTGGCCTGAACTCTTTACATGAACACCACCCTGTACTTAACTCCATGTCCCCCTACATGGCCTTGCTATTTGCTTTTGTGCCAAAAAGTAACTAACTAACTAACTAACTAACTAACTAAATAAATAAATAAATTGTTTCTACGGAATTGTACAGACCCCAGCTTATTTCAACCAGGAGATTGCAGTTTCTCCCTTTTCTCACTTTCCTGTTGATATCTTACCAGGTAAATTGCTTTGCATCCCTTTTGGAAGAAGACTAAAAGCCATAACCACCTGAAACATACTAGTTCGATTCAGAGAAGCATCTTCTATTTGGACAGAAAAGAACTTAATGTTGCACCAAAGCGAGACATTCATTTTTTTCTTTACTATTAACAGAAATATAAACCAAGGACAGTATGAAAGACACGAAACCATTCAAAATACAGAAAAACTGTCAACTTTACTTCAACATTTCTTATTTGGTCGGAATTTTCATCCTTCTAAATAATAAATGTTTAAGTGAGGTTAACAGTTTTTCTGTGTTTTGGAATGGCTCACAGGTATCTTCCACGCTGTAATTACATTAATTTTGACATCGGTCCCAGATAAAATCACTTCCCAAGAAAGTACATCGAAAACAAATATAAAAATTCAGCTGATTGGCGGATATTATTTTGCTGACTGACTGCATATCAATAACCATCAAATTGAGTCGAATAAAGTAGAAGTGAACACAATATGAATGCTATATTATAGTCTATGAAACTTTTATAGATTTAATGAGGAAGAATTGATACTTACCACGATCACAGCCAATCGTTGACCATCCATTATCCAAATATAAGGAAAGAAGTAATAGGACAGCCAACAACTGAAATGGAAAAAAAGTAATGTATTAATAAAGAAGAGAGTATAAAAATAAAACACGATGTCTTAACATTTCTAGGTCATCTAATTTGATTATCGATTCACAAACTATATTGGAAAGTGCGTCCTATTATTCAATTTCCCTTTCTTACTCGCTCACTCTACAATAGAAGTATATATTTATGCCATGATCGACATACGCCCACTCCGAGCTAAAATGCATACGTAGAGCTATATGTGTGCGTATATATATATATATATATATATACTGCATTTGTGTATGCAGACAAACACACACATGTACATGCATCTATATGCATACAAAAATATCTCCCTACTAATCGAATCATTTTCTCTCTCCATCACACACTCTCAAACTTCATATATTTCTAAAAGAGATGTTGAAAGACTATTGGTGGTTATAGAGTCGTATCAGTATAGAAGTGTTAGTGTGAAACAAAAATATTGCCAGTTTACAGCGTGAATGTCTGCTATCGTTTCCCTTTGTGTTTCTCTTTAACCACTCTCCCTTTCCTTCAGCTTTTCATACTACCTCTTTTTCGATCTGAATTTCTCCCCCCCCACTCTCTCTCTCTCTCTCTTTTCTCACGCACATCTTCTCACGCAAACACCTCTCAAGCTTCTTCAGAACATGCACACATATTTATAATAAAATGCATTTTTTTTGTTAGAATTGTTTCATTAAATTAACAAATATGTCCTGAAATAATTCTCATATCTCATATGTGTGCATGTGTGTGTCTGTGTCTGTGTCTATGTGTGCGTGTGTGTCCTACAAATGAAACGTAGTTGCATAGGCAGTTCACGTGACCACACAATTGCTAGTTTTCTCGTCACGTTCATTTTAGATGATATTAGAGTTGTGTTAACTCAGAAGAAAACGCGTTCCTTTCACACACAAATAAACGTTATGGCAATCCTAAAATTCAGGATGATATAACTGGCAAATAGTCAATCTTCAGTATGATTCCCTGTTTCTTCTTTGATTTCATGAAATTATCACCTAAACACAGGATCAACCAGACTGAGAATATTGTTATACATCGCTGGTAACAATGCGCTTCGAACCGCTTTTTTTTAGATTTCGAATGATGCCACCCCGCTGGCTTGGCGAGTAGGCCAACAGTTCTCTTGATCACAAGCTTACTCCATCGCAGATTGAGCAACGTAAAATGAAGTGTTTTTGCTCAAGAACACAACACGCAGCCAGTCAAGGAATCGAAACCATGATCTCAAGATCATGAGTACAACATGCCTAACCACTAGACCACAGGCTTTCACTCATATTTCAACAACTTATACTCCTCTGATATGACTACCTGCGTAAAACTTGAACCTAGGCTGACAGGAACTGTGGTCTCTCCTCCTCAACTTTCCCCCATTGTGACATTTTATTTTCGAAGCTCAGCGATAAATTCATTGTCAACATTTTCCACTCAAAATTAGATCCCTGCAAATTTCTCCACACCCACATCTATTTCCACTTCAAATCTAAGAGCAATCATATTGTTCTAAGAGGGCCTGCCTACAAATAGCACAACTACAGACATCATTGGAGTATCGTCCATCATTTATAGTTAGTACAAAGCTACACTTGTAAACATATTCACATACATACACACGTACGGATGCAAATGCATTGTGTACATATATACATACAAACATACACAGACACATACCTCTGTATGTGTGGGCGTATGTGTGTATGCGTGTGTCTGTCTGTCTGTCTGACTGTATGTATGCATGCATGTATGAATGTATGCATGCGTGTTTGTATTACTCCCAATATGTTGTTAATTCAACATTCCGAATCAGTTGAACACGTTTCTCAAGGTCTGTTGAGAATAGTTTTTAAATACGTTTACCATTTTCTATAAATAGATATGAAGAGCCGCTTCGATATGTCGGAAATCAATATTGCAATAGTTTTGTTTACTTATTGATTGATAGTGCATACAGTAACAAATAAACAAACAAAACACATACACGCGGACACACACATTCATATATATACGCATATATATTATATACACACATATATATATGTATATATATATATATATATATATATATATATATATATATATATATATGGGGGGGGGTGAGTGTGTGTATGAATATGTTTGTATAGATATATGTACGTGTGCGCGTATATGTAAATATACATAAAGTAAATAAAAAGTTCTGAAGATGTACTTATCACTAATTAGTAATTAGTTTTTGTAAACCCTGCGAACTACACTCACGCACACGCACACGCATATATGTATATATTTAAGTATATGTATATAGTTAAGTATATGTATATATCATATATATATATATATATATTAACTGTATATAACATGTGTTTCATGCAAAATAGATTCCATTATGCCGTAATATTGCTGCTCCTTTGTATTGTTATTCATTTATTCATTTAAATTGTATTTTGTTATTTCTATTACAAGCTGTTGTTTCGGTTTCGCATTTATCCACCCTTTGGGCAACATTTCTTGATTGCTTTCAATTAATTGCATTAAGAAGACGATAGCAATATTGATGTCCAGCGGTAATTCTTGTTGTGAGCAGCAGCAAGGAAGTTGAAGTTATTGAACTAATGGCGTGCTCGCCGCCATCACATTCGTTAATATTTCTGTACTAATGAAAAGTAGTAGAGAAATATAACAAGACAATATGTGAAGTTTGTCTCTGTATCAAAACATGTGCTAATTGTGAGTTAATGATAGAACTTCAGCTCAGTCGCTTCGTATGCTAGATAAAACTGGTTAATATCCCTCAAATATTATCCTATAATTTTCGAAATTAAAGACAAATAATCGGGAGCAGAACATTTTTGGCAGTATTAGAGGCCTTCGACCAAATCGCTGCATCGGGTCTTGCAGTATTTATTTATTAATGGCTATCCAAAGTATAAATACGTAAAAATTGGGCCCCTATTATCATGAAATCCCTTGTCAAATACTTTGTGTGCCTGGCAGTATTGATTAAGACCTAATTAAAATGTATAATCTTTTATGGGTAGACAATGTACAACTGAATAGAATATGCGCAGATATAGAGAACTAATTACAATATGTCTGGTGAAAATGAGAGAGTGGTTACGGCTTGTCGTTGGGCGAAACGAAACATATTCTAATGACTATTTAGAAACATACTAGTTACTCCGACAATTTTTTCTTGAACAGCAACATTTTCAGACTTGAAAGTTAGTAGAGTGAAATTCTAAGTTTCTTTGCATTTATAGAAAGAAATGGTAACTTTATGTTACAAAGTCACTAGTACTGATAACGAAAACACTGTAGCAGTGATTCAAAACAAAACCATGAGGTAGCTCAATTTTCCATCATGTGCTGGAAATATCACTGTTTATTCTCCATAAACCCCATTAAATAGAAATTCATTGGCATAGAAATTGATGGCGTGGTCACGGCTGAAACGACGCTAAAGGATGACCTAAAGTACTACAACCTTTGAAGCAACGACATCTAGTGCATCACGAACCATTTTACTTCACTTCAGATTTGAATGTCTTTGAGAAATATCATTTACCTTTTACTTGTGTCAGTCATTAGACTACGCCCATTCTGGAGGCACCGCCTTAAGGAATTCTAGCCAACGAATTATCCCGACTATTTATTGTTTATGCCTGGTACTCTTTCTGTCGGCTAGTTTTGACGAACCGCTAAACTACGGTGACATAAACACATCAACACCGGTTGTCAAGCGGTTGTGGAGGACAAACACAGACACAACGATACTCATATCGCGGGCTTCTTTCTGTTTCCATCTACCAAATCCACTCACGAGGCTTCAGTCGACCCGAAGGCACGCAGTGGAGCCGAACCCAGAACCATGTAACTGGGAAGCGAGCTTCCCACCACACAGCTACCTCTGCGCCTACATCTAGACATCACCGCCTTCAAATCTTTGTGTTTAGTAATGGCTTCTTGAGAATACTTCCATTTCTTAAAGGTCATTGAATTAGACACTCACTCATGCAAACACATTCCACACAAACCTATGATTCCAAACAATCACGCAATACATAGAAAACCGTATATATTTCTAACATATTATAGTTTCTTTTTATCCTTCCAACTCATGTTGATTTCTTTTCAGCATAATACGATTATTAGAGAAATGTCAGTTGAATATTATTTCATTTACCTGGATTCACTGTAGAATATCATTACTGTTGCCCATACGCCGGTTGAGACGATTGGAGAACCTGGAAAAATGACACACAAAATCATAGAAATTACGTTATATTGTAAAATCAAATAAACAACAACAGCCATTTACTTGGTACTTTATCTATCTATCTATCTATCTATCTATCTATCTATCTATCTATCTATCTATCTATCTATCTATCTATCTATCTATCTATCTATCTATCTATCTATCTATCTCTGTGTATTATACATGCAAACACAGACACACATACGAACGTGCCCCCACGCGAACACATACACATACACACAAAAACACGCACACACACACACACACACACACACACACCACACACACACACACACATAGAAACACACATACGTGCGCGCGCATAGAATCTTGTGACTTTAACTCTGTATGTTTCTCTGTTTTATCAATCTGATTCTAGCACGCCATGTTGAAATAACATCTTAACTTTATTATTATTATTATTATTATTATTATTATTATTATTATTGAGTGAGAGAGCAGTTCATGCCATCAAAGTGACACTGGGGTAAAATATACGAAGCCCAATATACCCATCATGACTACCCGTCTGATAAAGGTACACCAGGCACATGCATCTATTATTATTATTATTATTATTTTTATTATTATTATTATTACTATTGTTATTATTATTATTATTAATATTATTACTACTACTACTACTACTACTACTACTACTACTACTACTACTACTACTACTACTACTACTACTACTATTGTTATTATTATTGTTATTGTTATTGTTATCATTATTATTATTATTATTATTATTATTATTATTATTATTATTATTATTATTATTATTATTGTAGTTGTTATTATTACTGTTCGATTTATTTTGCCGCTATTGTAAGAGTTATTTGTAAAACATGTCTTCTGACATATTAATACAGAGTTCACTGTGGTTAATGTATAGAATGTACGCACAAGAACAATTTAGTAATTTGTCAAGAAAATGTATATTCGACTGAATAACGTGTGTTCAAAGATGACAACAGCTATTTATTTCTAACATATTTCTGCAAGAATATTCCTCGACTGATACAAGCAAAACTGCATTACATTAAGTCTGTATAATCTACCGCTGAGGTTGGTGAAATACAATTTCAACACAATATTCTTTTAACATGGTTATTGAAAATATTGTCCCAAGTCCATTAAGGTGTTAAGTACTAAATGTATAACTGAGGGATATTTTATTAGTTAGCATGTCCCGTTTCAAATCTTGAATATCATTTGAAAAGCCATAACTTCACTATAAAAACCAAACAGGACCATGGGACTGATTCTCAGAGAGGTGAGAGATTTTATTTAATTATTGAATGTTCTTAAGCGATACAAAACCTGGGACATTTACGAAACCATTTCACAATCAGGGCTATTTTTGGTTACTTGGCTAATTGTTAATAATAGAATTTTACGGTTTATTAACCTCATCAATACAGACGAAATACTAAATTTTACTAAAGTATGCAGCCTTTTTAAGCGATAGACATGTTTCTGATTGAAACATGATATAGAATTAAATATTCTTCTTCATTCTTAAGCCCTTTTCAAGCCTAGTCAGGCTTATGGGCCCGGTTTCCCGGTTTCTCTGACGTATGTGTTCCCCCCAGTTGCACGGGACGCCAGTCTATCGCAGCGTTACTCAAGAAACAGGAATAAAGAGTGAGAGAAAGTTGGGGTGAAAGAGTACAACAGGGGTCTCCACCACCCCCTGCCGGAGCTTCGTGGAGCTTTAGGTGTTTTCGCTCAATAAACACACACAATGCCCGGTCTGGGAATCGAAACCGCGATCCTCCGACCGCGAGTTCGCTTCCCTAACCACTGGGCCATTGCACCTCAGAATTAAATATTAAGCATTTTAATTTTGTAACTATTAGTACTTGTCACTGTTTGTACGAGACACCGTCATTTTATGAATTACAAATCTAAAACAAATATACATATGCTTAACTGATAGTTAATCTGAATATTTGTAATCATGACTACAAATTTGTAACAGAAACGATTGGAAAACCAAAAGTCTTATGACTTATGTTTGTGTCATTAGTGTACATAAAGTGTAATTATTCCAAATGTGAATCAGTCAAAGCGGGAACGTGACTCGTGAGACTAGTTTCAAGAATTTTCTCTACTATGATTCTTGCTACAGATAGGGATTTTAAAAATGTCAATGAGAAAATTGTAGAAAACAAGTCTTGCAAATGAGTTCCAAGATAAATAAATAGATAAATTAATAAGTAGCAAAGAAGTAAAATCATTTCATATCATAGAGTAGTAATTAGGCGAGCAAAGTATAATTTCATTGACCTATTGAGGCTAATATGTAATTAGATTTTCTTTGAACTTCAAATGGATAATTACAATTACTGATTTTTAAGCTTACTAAAAGTTGCAGAACGTCTTCAAGTAATGTCGGAGATATAACTTTTGTAAAACTCTCTTGCACACCTGTTTCTCTCAATCTCCCCCTTCTCTCTCTCTCTCTTCACACACACACACACACACACACACACACAACCCCCACCCCCACACACATATATATCACCTTACTTTGAAATTGTATGGATAATACCGTACTAAATTCTGATGCCTCAACTTAAGTACCATATTCATCTGAATTAACATTTTTGCTGAACTCATTTACCATACCCAAAGTGTGTGTACCTGTGATATAATATGTGACAATTATTCGGTTGCCATAATAAAACTCAGAGTTTCGGATGACGGGGCGGAAATCCCATCCGGCATCTCGTCAGTTACTAAGACAAATAAAAGAGCTATTAGAATTACTTTCACCCCTTCGGGTTTTTTCCCTTTATGAACTCCAAGAGGACATCGCCTGATCAAAGGTTATACTGGACACAGGAGGTTTGTGTGTGATATAGCTAGCTAGAGGCGATGTATATATATGTATACATACATACATATATATATATATATATATATATATGCTTCTGTACTATTGTCAGGAGATTATACATATTACATATATCTACATGTATATATATACATATATACATATATATATATATATATATATATATATATATATATATATATATATATATATATATATATATATATATATACTGACATTAAGTACAGAAGAAGCAATAATCTCAAGTGTTTTTGAGATGTACAACAAACTCTCTAAATATGAACACGAAACTAAATTCTCAAAAGTTACTATGTATCTTGACATAAAGCTATTATGAACTCTTAAGGCAAACTAACATATAATGTTGCCAGAACATTAGATATTCCAAGCTCTTAGCGTCCGTCCAATGTTTTTTTTTTTTCACGGATTGTTTTTCAAATGGTACGAAAATTGGAATAACCGACATAGAGACAAGGCTTGGAATTTTGATGGTAATGGGCTACCGATGACTGAAGAGCTATAAAACGGAATGATTCTAAACCACACACAAATGGCCGTTTTTTTTTTACATTGAGAATAATTTACTCAAGTTCATGATACAATCAACGGATATTATCACAGCTTCTCTGTAATTTTTACATCTACTCAAGCATCTGCTGACATTTTGAACATGCATATATTCATATTTACATATATATTAGGAAGCACTTGATATTGTATACAAAGGGGTGGACATAAAAATCCACTCAGAAAAGACACACATCTCTCTTTCCTATTGTTCCTTCGTTCTTTAGCTCATCTACTGAAAAGTGCACTAAACATTAAATTGCAACCTTCTTATTACTTCCGCTTTCTATATTTTCTTGCAAACATCAGCCAACAGAGGTCTCTGTTGGACATCGTCCATGCTGGTCTTACTAGTGTGTAGAGCGTGCCAAAGTCAGATACGCAGTCTCTGCTCTAACACAATTAATTTATTCCCTTATTTGTTTCTGTCAACAACGTTATTTGTTTATTCCGTTATTTGTTTCCAGTCATAGTGGCTCTCACATCAATCTTAATACTCGACTCGGAAGGTGGAAAGGTAAGATTGACACTGGCAGGTTTTGAACACATAATTGAAGAGATGTAACCAAATGATACATGTATTTTGTACGAAATTCTACCGATTCTTCCGTCTGTCAAATAATAATAATAATAATAATAATAATAATAATAATAATATTAATAATAAGTCCAAGAAGAAGCATATTATTATTATTATTATTATTATTATTATTATTATTATTATTATTATTATTATTATTATTATTATTATTATTATATTCTTGATCGATTGATTGATTGATATTGATAGATGGAAGAATCGGTAAAATTTCGTACAAAATACATGTATCATTTGGTTACATCTCTTCAATTATTATTATCATTAAGTCAGCACGCTGCATCCTTAGCACACCGGACATAACACTTAGCGGCATTTCGTTTGTCTTTACATTCTGAGTTCAAATTTCGCTGAAGTCAACTTTTCGGCTTTTCGGGTTCGATAAAATAAGGAACGATGGGGCACTTGAGTCGATATTATCGACTTAGCCCTCCATCAAAATTGCTGGCCTTGTGGCAAAATTATAAACCAATAATAGTAATAATGATAATAATAATAATAATAATAATAATAATAATAATAATAATAATAATAATAATAATAATAATTTAAAGGCATAATAACGATCTCATACATAAAAGTTTACATCCATATCTAATCGACTTCATCATACAATTCGCATATTTATCCATTTATATTTGTAATGGTTTTGGCATAACTTGCAAATGTATTGATGGTTTTACGAGACATTTAACGACATATAACAGATTTACTCTCAGATAAAACCAATATCTAGATAAAATATTTCAGCTTCATATAGAATAAACACCTATAACAAACAAGGTCAGGCAGTTATTTCAAATTGATTCGCTGATGTCACTGCTGTATTGTGATGGGATTTATGCAGCAAATATATTAGCAAAGTAACAATTTCTGTAGTCTCTTGACCGTTTAGAAATTACAGCTAAACCTCACTCCAGTTACATACTATTGCCTCAAAACTCGAAAAAACTTATTGGCTAATGTATGCCCATTGTCTCAAAAACCAAAGCGGGGTGGGTAGCTTCTGGAACCCTTGTGATAAAAGTTTAACTTGGTCATGGCTGACCTGGTTTTAAACTAACACAGCAATACCAAAAACAGCAATGCTGCCAACTCCATTTATTCATTCCTCGAATTATCAATATTCTTTTTTTTTTACTATAAACACAAAGCGGGAAATTCTGAGGTGTGGAGGTGGGTAAGACGATTACATGGACTCCAGAATTGAACTGGTACTTATTTCATCGATCACGAAAGGATGAAAGGTAAAGACAACTTCAGCAGAATTTGAACTCAGACCGTAACGACGGATGAAATGCCGCTAAGTATTTTCCCCACTGTACTAACAATTCTGCCAGCTCGTGAATTATTGATATTTCTGTTCTGTTCAGAGACATTACAAATTCATCATGCAATGATGCACAATGTGTAGAGCAATAGGTACGCTAGACACAGTGTTTAAAGTATATATGCACAATTGATGTGCAATTCAAATTCGTGGCTCTCAGAATCAAAAAGGCGTACATTTTCAATATGAACGATAAGCACAGCCATATATGTTTGAGCGACATAGTTTATGACACTGTATGATTCAAATGCAGTCACTAGCGGCATGGGGCTGCACAAAGATTTTTGCTGTATCACACAGACTTTTGCCGTGTTTTCGGTTCATCTCAACTTATCTGTAAATGGTAGAAATGCGAATGTGTGTGTGTGTGTGTGTTTGCTGTGAATGCACGTGTTGTGTATGTCTGCGTTGCAGATATATATTTACCTTTTTATCTTTATATCTGACCCAGTCGGTCATTGTACTTGATTCAGCCATGCTGGGGCATCGCCCTGAAGAATTTCTTGAAGAATCGACCCACGTGCTTATTTTTTGTTTAAGTGTATATGTGTCTTTTGTCGGTTCGCTAAGTTACGGGGACGTAAACACATCAACACTGATTGTGAAGCGGTTGTGGAGGAAGAAGATTGACGGCAAAGACACACACACACACACACACACACACACACACACAACACACACACACACACCACACACACACACACACACACACAGATATATATTACTTTTTTAAGGTTATCTTTACGGATGTCCTACAGAAATTATAGCCACCACTGAATTTTATAACAATGTTTCGAATACGAGACGTCCGATGGAAATAAGAAATGAGATCGGAGATGAAAAACGGGTAATGGGCATATATACCCACACACACACGCACATACATATATATATTATTATATATACATACATGTATATATATACACATATACATGCATCCATACATAATATATGTATATATATATATTTATATATGTACACATATATATATATATATATATATTATATATATATATATATATATATATGCGACGGGCTTGTTTCAGTTTCCGTCTATCAAATCCACTCACAAGGCTTTGGTCGATCCGAGGCTACAGTAGAAGACACTTACTCAAGTGGAAACGCAATGGGACTTCTTATCTCATACTTACGTGTGTACATGTGAGCGTGTGTGCGAGCATGCATGTGTGTATATATATGTACATTTATGTACATTTGTGTTACGCCGGGGTTGACGTAATTGTCGTCCGTTACGACATAAAGAATAGAAATAACTGACAAAGCCGTAGGATCGATATATTTGATTTAAGAATTCGCTGGTGCTCTAGATGGGCCATCTTCAATTACTGGTACAAGTTTAAATGAAAGAATATTGCGCTATTGAAATAGCAGGTGTTCCTATTGATACGACTTCTTTCCTAATATTCTTTATATTTGTTAAAAGAGCTTGGGAAAGAAGATGCATGTTTGAAAATTTCTCTATCGTTGTTGCATGATTGGTTTGAATGCTTGCATTGTAATGGCGTGTAAAATGTTCATTAATTTGTGACGTATTCCATTGCATTGTTTCTTGTCAATAGCTTTAGCAAATCATTTCATTACCAACAATGTTAGTTAGAAAAATATTCATTTAATTGATGATCAAGTTCCGATTTAAATTTTTTGCGGGGATTGTGTCGATCAATAAAAGCATTGAAATGTTTTCTTCTCCGCAAATATCCACACGTCATATTTTGTCTGCGCAAAGAAATTATAATTAACACGAGTGTTTAAAGTGGCAAGACGGATTCATGATGCATTGTCTTCGAAGAAATTTTTTTTTCTTTGATACTACAAAGCAAACGAAATGCATATAACTATGACAAAATTGCATCACAAGACACGTGATTTAGTAGGTTGTTAATGTCAGAGTTAATGACAGTTTCATTCAGCTCCAAGAGCAAACACTTTGCTTTTCACACTTCATTATCATATGGCGAAATGGCAACAGGCTGTTTATGACGAACATGGGTATAAATGGAATTGCATTGAGTTCAAAGAATACTTCATTAAAATGACATTTATTTCAACACATCTTCGTGTAGTCAGTGCTAAACACTCTAGTCTTGGAATCAGATATGCAACATTTCGAACATTGAATTATATTCCTCCATCGAATATAATTAGCTATTGTAAGCATAGATTGAAATAATGATTGAATTGTGTCACTTCCTAGTCAACGTATCGTTGGGTACATAACTTACATTCGATTTCTACTTCTATGTTTCATTCGTTATACATTCCTTCTTCATATATTGAAGACGATCACATTATCAGCTTTACTCTGTGCGGGTCGTGAGGTGACTTATTATTCCAATATTACCATGAAATCCTTGACTACAGTGGGGTAACTTAGCAGAATGAAAGTGTGGTAGGATTCTTGCTTCCCATAAAACTCTCTTCTCTTTAGCATCTCTAATCATTTCTGTGAGTGCTGTACTCCAAAACAGACGACACTATGCTACAGCAAGCGATCTTGAGCAACATATTCACAAACAGACTGTTCTAAGTTACACTTTTTAAAGGTTGTTTTGAGAGTATTTCTGTATCCCACCTTTGCTCGTCCATGTGAGCGAGAGCTAACTGCTAGTCACGACAGAAAATTTGCGTAACGAAGCAGGAGTCGGACTTGCGCGCTAGAAATTCTTTTCAACAGGACTGAAATTCGTATGGTTGTGTGGATGTTTTCCTGTTTAATTCTTCGAATTCTTCTTATAAAGCAAGATTTGGTTTCAAACAATGAAATAAAAATTCCTCTTTGGAATATTTCGACAACATTTGTTAAGGGAATGCTTAGAGAATGGAAGAAATCGCTTGTATAAATTCACTATTTTTTATACTAACTCGAAACAAATGAATATGTATTCGTCTGTTTTTCTGTCCCAGAGCAAATGCTTTATTTACATATAACTGTCCCTTAAATCTGAGTAACATAAGCGAATCCGACAATAACTACAAGAAAAAATGTAAATTTATAATCTGAATGGAGAATTTATAGGTTACGTAGTATTTGTCCATAAACGTGCCTTTATGACTTATTCTAAATGAAACGTTATCGCTTAACGTGTACAACAGTACAGTAACACACTTTCATGTTGCGTCCAAAACAAATACCTAAGGACTGCTTTGTTTATATTTGATGGAAGCTTCAATGGGAATATTCTAGCAATAACTTTTTTGCTGGAAAGAATAAATATACTGAACGTCATATTTTCATATTTATTTCCAGACAATCTTTCCAACGGAGAACATTATTATATTGTTTTAGCAAAAGTAGCTTGCAGCAGGAATAGGGAAATACATTCGTAGTTTTAAATGCGTGAATAGATGAATGCACACAGTGCTGCACATAAACATGCATGCATGCATGCATACATATATCTTTTTACTTGTTTCAATCATTAGTCTGCGATCATGCTGGAGCATCGCCCTCAAGGTATTTTAGTCGAATAAATCGAACTCAGTTGTTGTGCTTTTAAAGCTGGATACGTATTTTATCAGTTCTTTCTTTTGATGGACCGTTAACTTAGAGGAACGTAAACAAACCAGCACCGGTTGTTAAGCGATGGCGGAAACATACACACACACGCTCTTTCTTTCTTTCTTTCTTTCTTTCTCTTTTGTCCTTCTTACACCCCCCACACGCGCTCACACAAACCCATCAACCAACACACACGCACATATACTCATACATACACGAACATACACTCATACACACACATATATATACACCAAATCCATTCCAGGCTCGGAGCTATACTAATAACACTTGCCCAAAGAGCTACGCAGTGGGAGTGATCCAGGAACCATGTGGTCGGAGAGCAAACTTCTTATCTCATAGCCACGCCTGTGTGATATGTGTGTGTGTGTGTGTGTGCGTGCGTGTGCGTGTGTGTGTATAATACAGATATTTGATACTTGATGTCCTAAACTCCATATAACATACACATGTTTCGGTAAATCAACTTAAAAAAATTACACAATTCTTTGGTGTGTTTAATAAGTCGGTGACATATTCGGTGGTAAGTTATATTCAAATTTTACAAAAGTTACAAAGAACTATAAATAATATAATAAAAGTATGAATTCTGTATTTCGTAGAAACTTAATCTTATCACGTTGCAAAAATTGTATGTTATTATCATAACATAGTATTACATTACTCCATTTAGGAATTGGTTTCAAACGTATTATTATCTTGAACACGTTTTCCTATAATATTTCAAGTGATATTTTGAAGAGGATAATTTTCAATTTTAAATATAAACTTTTGGTAACAACTTGTATTTGTATCTGTATTGAAAACCAGAGCTCCCCATGCTCACCATTTAAGGAAATGTTTCGATTTGTGGAAGAATACGAGAAATAGAGTTTTTCAGAGAGCAAAGTAATAAAGTTTAATGAAAAAAAAAACCCCCAAAAAACCCCGATTTTCTAGCATATTTCGGTTATGATAACATCATTGCTAAAAAGGGATTTGGGAAAAAAACTTAACAGTATTAGTTGTACTTAATGATATATATTATAATATTAACAACAACATATACATACGCATATAAATGAGAACGTAATGGTAGAAAAATTGCTTGAAACTTGTTAAAACCTATGAAGAAGAGGCTAAACTTAGGTGGTGGAATAAATAGAATAACTCTGTATTACATTAATGAAAGAAAATAACTGTGTGCAAAAATATTCCCCACTTAGTGTGAAGTTTAAATAAATAAATAAATGATTTAAAATGGCGAATATATGATTTTTTTCAAAGAGGAGTATCAGAATAAACGGAGGGAATAATTTCTGCAATGAAGGGATTCCAAAGTACACGCATGTATATGCAAAACATATGGCCCTGGGTATGCACATACATACACATATGAATAAACTCACACACACACACTCATACAAACACATAGACACACACATGTATATATATATATATATATACATATATATATATATATATATATATATATATATATATATATATATATATATATATATAATATATATATATATATATCTATATATATATATATATATATATACAAATATACATGTATATCTTATATATACATATGAGTATATATGTATAAATATAAATGTAATGTCTATAAATACATACAACCACATACACGCAAATATGCCAAATGCACACACATACGCACACGCACACACACAAACACACACAAACACTCACATAAAATATTATTATCATCGTTCTTTACATTCACAAATAGATCCACTGTTACCATCATAGCTATTTCTTTCGGAGCTGAGAGGCGGTTTCTGAAAGATTTCAATATAAGATAGAAGAAAAATCTCAAGGAGCAAGACTGACAGGTGTGATTGCTAAAAGCAACATGCAAATCTCTTTAAGGCTTTCATAATAACACCTTAATGATAACATATGCATCACCTGTGTAATATACAAACAAATACACATATTCACATCCATGTATTTCTGTGTAGATGTCATAAATATAGATATATTTAGATAATCAAAATCCGCAACAGGTTATCAAGTAGTGATGCAGTACGACCGTTTCAATCGGCGTAAATTAACTGAACAATGCAATCATTAAATCGATTTAAATGCAGTGCCATCTTCAGCTGCACAAAATATATGAAATTTTTTTTATAAGTTGGACACATTAATAGGATTTTTCTTAAATATTTTAAAAGAGTATGAAGATGGAAGAAATTCATGTTGTCGCTACTGTAGCAAAGTGGCTAAGAATAGAATACAGTTTCTTAGAATCGCATGGAGCGTACTGGTGTCATAGGGCCGTAAGGATTGTAATTCATTTCTAATTTATTTATCTTTTTATCACCTATAAATCTGAGGCTAGAAGATTGATATATATATACTACCACCAATGCTGCTGCTGCTGCTACTATTACTGCTGCTGCTGCTGCTGCTACTACTACTACTACTACTACTACTACTACTACTACTACTACTACTAGTACTACTACTAGTGCATACCATCTAAGTGACGGTGTGGTATAAATATACGAAGTCCAGCATAACCATCATGTTTCATAAGGATACACCAGGCACATTCATCACAACCATATGTGCACGACATAGTGAAATCATATCGAGATAAACAGCGCATGGCCTTACAGGTGGGGCCCAGTTAGAAATATCTTCAGGTAGCCCCCACCCAGTTCAAAATGTCCCGAAATAATTGTTGTTTAAGGATTTTGAACGAAACATCCATGTTTCCAGAGGTGAATTATTAAAATCCCAAAGAATTCCTCTCAGCACATGGCTATGATTCTTCCCCACTACTTCTACTCGTGATCAGAGATGCACATATCGTCAGCCACTAAGGGGCATGCTCAACTGGTTAAGGTCAAACAACTGACAAGCTAATCTGTGGTATTGAGCAGAATATTTGCTGTAGCCCATCTTTTATAACAAGACAAAACAACGTACATGATAACAGTTTCAATCAGTTAAGATCAGAAGAAGCCATGAGAGCCACTGCCTGGTACTGAATCAGGGCATCTATTATTATTATCTCCGCCTTAGCGAAGGCGGAGGTATCGTTTGTAGTCGTGTTTATTTGTTTGTCCGTGGACAAGTTGTCTCAAGCACTACTGGATGGATTTGGATGAAACTTTCAGGATGATTAGTCTCGTGACTGACACGAACCGATTAGATTTTGGGATCGATCTGGTACCGGATAAGGAATCGGGATTATTTTTCCTGTTTTTTATTTAATTTTTGAGAGCGGTCGGGTTAATTTTTAGTGTTCTCGTTTGTGAGAGCAGTCGAGATTATTTCAGATATTGCCATTTAAAAAACCATCTCCGGCTAATCGTTGAGGGGATGTTGGTGTTGCCTCGGCGGAGGTTTCCGCCCTCTGAGTGCTCTTTTTATTATTATATTATTATTATTATTATTATTATTATTATTATTATTATTATTATTATTATTATTGTTGTTGTTGTTGTTGTTCTTTTTCTTCTACTTCTTCTTCTTCTTCTTCTTCTTCTTCTTCTTCTTCTTCTTCCTCTTCTTCTTCTTCTTCTTCTTCTCTTCTTCTTCTTCTTCTTCTTCTTCTTATTATTATTATTATTACTATTATTATTATTATTATTATTCTATGTTTGACTTTTGCTTTATGTTTGTACAAGTTGGCTCCAAGTCTCACCCAGAGACCTCAAGAGACAACAGGTTGGAAGTTCACGTTGTTGTTATGCCTAGTGTGCCATATATTTGGGGTTTTTTTGTGTTGTACTAGTGAATGTCTAATAAATAAATTTAAAAAAAAAAGTTTGTTTTAAACCTTGAGATTCCATAGAGAGTATTTTGTGTAGGATATGAGCAGTTCCCATGAGCACTATCTTTTGAATTTCTGCCATTTTGGTGTTTCCTGGTATCTATTATTATTATTATTATTATTATTATTATTATTTTTTTTCTTCTTTCAAATTTGCTTCCATTTCTTGCCGAGTGTCTTCCCGACAAAGAAACTCATAGTATACATTGGTAGGCCATTAAACCAAACTCAATAGTTCGTTCACTTTAAAAAAAAAATTTTTAAGTTAAATTAAAATACATGAGCAGCAACAGTTCTCACATCGACAATGCTCTTCTCAATACGTGTGATGTACCAGTTAAGACAATCTTTTGCACTTCTTGCAGGGATGGTAAGCCAGGGATCATTCTCATATAATTTTCGGTTCCCTTCTTGATCATTCCTAGTGCTCCTACGATCACTGGTATTGTAACCGCCTTGAGATGCCACATTTTCTCAATTTCAATGAGTAGGTCTTTATATTTTCTGAGCTTGTCAAACTCTTTCGTTGAGATATTATGATCACAGGGGATGCTCATGTCGATCAATAAGCAAACTTTATTGTTTTGGTCTTTCACAACAATATCTGGTTTATTGGCCTTGATGGTTCGGTCTGTATGTACTGGAAAGTCCCACAGAATGGTTACATTTTCTCCTTCAGTTACAGCCTCAGGGTGGTGATTATACCACTTGTCGGCAGTTTTGATATTGTAATGGCGACTTATTAGCCAGTGGAGATATTGGCCAACTCTGTCATGTCTTAATTTATACTCCACTGGTGCTAAGACCTTACATCCAGAGATTAGGTGGTCCACTGTTTCAATCATGTCGTTGCAGAATCGGCATTTTGGGTCTGCTCCATTTTTCATCACATTGGCCTGGTAGTTCCGGGTTAATAGGCTTTGATCTTGAGCAGCCAGGATGAAACCTTCGCTCTCTGCTTTTAGCCCTAAGCTCCGTAGCCACTGATGGGTTTGCTTCTGGTCAACATCAGCTTGTTTGCTGCTGGTCACATATTTGCCGTGCAGAGTTTTCTCCTCCCACCTATCAGCCAATTGCTCGTGCGCTTTCTTCATTGCCATCATTTTCACCTTCTTTGCAACAATAGTTGCCGTACTTCCCTCGGGTTGTTCAGTTTGGGTATCCTGCACGAGATCAATAGCAAATTTTTTGCTTTCCTTTATGATAGAATGAAGCTTCTTTCGTCTCTCGTGATTTTCCACGAGCTTTAGCATCCAGTCATTCGATATTTCGAGATATTTGGCCAGTCCAATTGTGGTTGTTTTGTAAGCTAGTTCAAATTGGATCAGGCCTCGACCTCCTTGGGCTCTGGGAAGGTAAAGCGATCTACGTCTGCCTTTGGGTGGTGCATCCTATTACAACTGAGCAGCTTGCGTATTTTTCTATCTATATTCTTTACTTCACTCATATTCCAGTTCAACACATTGTAGCTATAAGTAACAACTGGAACTGCTAAGGAATTTATAGCTAACACCTTGTTACGTGCATTTAGTTCAGATTTCAGGACTGCACGAACTCTCCTATAACATTCCTTCCTGATTTTCTCTTTCATGCTTGCATGCTGAATACCAGAGCCTTCATTTATCCCTAAATATTTGTATGTTTGTTCTTGCTCAAGCTCTCTTATGAATGTGTCAACATCTAACACGACTGAATTTGTGGTCTTCACTTTCCCTTTCTGGAAAGTGGCCTTGGCACACTTCTCAAGTCCAAATTATTATTATTATTATTATTATTATTATTATTATTATTATTATTATTATTATTATACAGTTATTACTGGTACTAATATAGCAGTCTGTATAGGTGTACGTTTGTAGCTTCAGAGAGGTTTCAATATCATTAACCTCCACAAGGCTGCAAGTTGGCAGAAACGTTAGCACACCATGCAAAATGCTTAGCGGTATTTCCTCTGTCTTCATGTTCTGAGTTCAAATTCTGCCGAGGTCGATTTTGCCTTACATCCTTTCGGGGTAGATAAATTAAGTACCTGTTGAGTACTGGAGTCGATCTAATCGACTGGCCCTCTTCCTCCAAAATGCCGGCCTTGTGTCTAGAGTAGAAATGAATATCATTAACCTCCACGAGAACCATCAGAAGAACCTAATAAAAGCGTCCAATAATTTGGAGCTAAAAGTTGCCGTCAGTACTTACAAACATTTAACCTTTTAGCTGCAACTATCAGCCAAAACCAGCGTAAATTTCCTACTGCACATTATATGAATAACAACTGAATATTATATGTAGACAAACGATTCAAAACACCCAGTGAGTCTCCTTAGAAATCTACCAAATAATTCGAACCAGTGAAATTCCATAATCTCGAATGATCCATTTGATAGCGTAGCTAGGATACTCCACCGTGCATTGAGACTTTTTAAATCCAATAAGTATACAGAGCTGACTTTTAAGGCATGAGATAGTTAGACCTTGGCCTATAGTCCTCAGTTTTTACTCTCGATAAATATAATGACACTGATAGAAAAGAATGATCCGAAATATTTTTGATGGATTTTATTACACTGATAAATAAATAACGTGGCATAATCCTTGATGTATTTTTTGATAAATGTAGTCAAGGATATGGGAACACTTTTCAGTTTGGTCAGAATTTTCCTACTTGACATAAGTACAGAAAAATCTATACCAATTCCTCCACAATTGTGAACCTCTAAAATTCAGAAAGGACTAAATCTAGAATCAAAACGTTTAATCACAGAAACAAAGTTCTCATTCTCCAAGTGGATATACTGTCATCAGAAGCGACCTATATATTCAGCCATTGTTACATCAAATATCAAGTAAAATCCAATTTATCTTATACGTTTGACGCTGAGCCAACTTACGGGGCCGACTTCAACATAACTAACCATACATTGAGAACATCTCCAAAAATAAAGGTTACAAAAATTCTACAGATACGTTTTTGCAAATAGTAATAGGTTGTATGTCATTATCTATAAATTTCTATAGCTCTTACGTACACGAAATTCAATACTTTTTGTATTCTTTACACCTTGGCACAGCTACAGAATTTAAAAAAAACATTCAAAATTATTAAATCATGGCACAGATTAAAAGTTTTCAAATTCTCACTCGGAAAGAAAGTTCCTATAAAAAGTGCAGCCATCCAACTGGACTCAACATATGATTCTAGTAGCATTTATTACACAGGTATTCCTATCATTATACTTTCATACTCCTATGCATTTCATTTTAATATCATTTTAAAGTTTCTTTTACTATTTCCTTCTAGTTTCTTTTATACTAGTATTCTATGCTTAGTAAATTAAATAAAGAATTACAGGAACCACGTTTCGTTAATGAATCAATAAGTTTACATAAATATCACAGAGAGCAAAAGGTTTATTGGATTTACAGTTCTTTTACATTTCCTTTCATATGTATTTTCTATTTTCTTTTGTATTCACTGAACACTTGAGAGAAAAGAATGCGTAGACTTATTTAACTAGCAACCTTTATTTATAAATATACAGAGCAATTGAAAGTTCGTAGCTATATTTGATATGCAATTATATCAATACGTACTTCTCGACAATAGGGATAATTGACGTAGTTACAGATCTGAGACACACTCGCATATAAACCAGCCACCACACACACACACACTCATAAACGCGCACACAAACACGAATTTCTCTCTCTCTCTCTCTTTCTCTCTCTCTATATATGTATATATATATACATATCTATCTATCTGTCAGTCTATCTATCTATCTCTATCTATCTATCTATCTATCTATCTATCTATCTATCTATCTATCTATCTATCTATCTATCTACCGTCTATCTGTCTGTCTGTCAGTCTGTCTATCTGTCTCTCTCTCTCTATCTATCTATCTATCTATCTATCTATCTATCTATCTATCTATCTATCTATCTATCTATCTATCTATCTGTCTGTCTATTTATTTGTCCATCTTTCTATGCATTTATCTATATAACATAATTAAAATAAATAGAACAATGCACAAGCGGATTCATATATATTATACACATCAAATGAACATACGGAAGGAAAAATATAGGCTGTCAATCGAAAACCAAGACAAAATCTTAACAAAAGCCTAACAGCTCACACAGGAACGCTTGGCTGAAACGGAGGGCAAATTGTGCTAAACATCTTTCTGATTTTAAAATTCAACCTTGACAAATATTATCTAAAGAGACATCGTATGAGAAACTATTACTTGTAACATAATTTAATGAATATCCAACAAGTCGTAGGAGACATAACTTCTTATACATCCGAAGTCACGCATATGTATCATGTTGTCGATATGTATGTATAACATATGCATGTATGAATGTATGTATGTATATATGTGTGTATGTATGTATAGTTCAATAGGTACCATGTATGAACTCCCGCCTCCTGAGGCATATCGTAAATTCTGTCGATTGGAGTAGAAAAATTGTGTTGTGCAGATTGACGAATGAGAGATATCGGCGGTTAGAGATGTCCGAAAAGTTGCTGAGGCCGTTAGAGAATTCAAACGCTGAATAAAGAACAACAGGGAATGCAGTTGGAGATGAAATGACATGGCCATTAAATGCAATAAGACAAGGATGTTGGAATTAAACAACGTTATTTATTGCTGACGGATAAATAGCGGAAATAAAAGACAGAAACGCTAATTATAGCCGCTCAGGAAGAAGCCATTAGAACGAATCTTTTTAGAGGAAGATCGACAAAACTCAGACAGCAAATATAGAATCTGTTAGGAAGGAGATGGAACTGTTAAACATTTATTGCATTATTTCAGTAAGCTAGCACGAAAAGAGTATAAACGCGGGCATGGGAGTGTAGTTAGCAGAGTGCTTTGATACGTTAGTCCAGCGTGTGGTTTCGAAATAACAAAGAAATGGTACGAACGCGATCGCGTGGATGTGATAGAGAACACGAATTACAGGATTCTATACGATTTCCCACAAAAGACCTGTCATACTATTCAAGCAAGAAGGATAGATATGATTATGGAGAACTAAATGAATAGATTAAGCTGATAATCTTAGTTATTCCTCATGATGATGGAGTCGATATCGAAGAAATTAAACACATTGAGAAATATCATGAGCAAGATTGCAACCGATTAAGACAACATTCATTCGTATGATAGTTCGCGCATAACGCCCAAGTAGCAGCTTAAGAGCATGAAATATATCGAAACTGAAACTGGAATTGATGGCCTACAGAAAAGTGCCCTTACGTATTCTGCAACAGTTCTTAAAGAAGATTCTTGAGATTTGAGGAACCTTGTCGTCACCAACCTGCAAGGTAATATTTCTGCTAAGCAAATTAACATATAATAGCTTTGGAATAACGATAATTATGATTTCAAATATTGGTACAAGGCCAGCAGTTTCAGGGGAACGGTTAACACCAGTGTGCGACTCGTACTTATTTTGTCCACCTCAAAAGGATAAAAGGTAAAGCTGACCTCGGTAGAATTCGAATACACAACAACGTTAGAAATGCCGCTAAGCAATTTTTCCGATGCGGTAACGATTCTCCCAGCTCGTCGCCTCAGTTAAAGGAATAAGATACGTGTAGTCATTTATATGTTTGTATATATATAATAGGGAGAATTCACAAAAAAAAAAAAAATAAAAGACGAAGACGGCTGCCGTAGACATCAAAAAGATGTATTAGTATAACGCTCGGGAAGTGAAAAAGTCTTTAGCGTTTCGAGCATAGACTCTTCCACAGAAAGGAACACAGAAAGAAACAAGGAGAGAAAATAACGAATGTGTAGTGGCTAGCGATCCATCATGGCGAATTTGTATACATACATACATACATACATACATACATACATACATACATACATACACACACACATACATACATACATACATACATATATACATACATACATATATATACATACATACATGTACATATACATATACATATATATATAATATATATATGTATATGTATATATATATATATATATATATATATAAATATGTATATATATACATACATATATATGTATATATATTATATATATATTTAATATATATATATGTATATGTAAATGCACCTGTATATAAAGAGAAGGAAAGCCAAAATAAAATGTGGAAGCGTGTGTGTGTGTGTGTGTGTTTGTGTATGTGAGAGAGAGATAGATAGGTAGATAGGCAGACAGACAAACATACAAACAGATAGATAGATAGAGAGAGAGAGAGAGAGAAGGAGAGCGAGAGAGAGAGAAGGAGAGCGAGAGAGAGAGAGAAGGAGAGCGAGAGAGAGAGAAGAGAGAGAGAGAGAGAGAGAGAGAGAGAGAGAGCTACTAATTTCAGACAGGTCGAATTATGTACTTACCCCAACCTAAAAGGTAATAGAGTTTGTAGTTTGGGTTGCCCGAAAATACGGACACGACGATCATGTTATGAAGATAAAATCCTTCGAGAAACATCCACATGAAGCATACTGTTTTCGTATATTCCAACAAACTGTACACTGTTTTGCACAGGGACGGCTGTAAACATAGGAAATAATACAAATGAAATGACAAATCATGACAAAATTCAAAACAAAACATAACAGCTTCATAGAAATACAACTATATGACATTAACATAAAAAAATCACTGCCGAAATCATTTTATAAAGTTGAAATATGTCTTTTGTCTTATACATGTTTCATTCTTAAAACTACGGCCATGCTGGAGCACCGCTTTCAAGGGTTTTAATCGAACAAATACAGTCGAACAGTGCTTTTCTATAGGCTTTTGTCGAACTGCTAAATCACGAAGACCTAGACAAAACAATCCCGGTCGCCAGCTGGCATGGAGTTGAGGAACAAACATTAAGACGTACGCATACATCTATGTCCCTCTCTTCCTCTCTTTCTGTCTCTCTTTCTACACACACACACATACACACACACACACAGACACATACACAGACACACACACACACACACATACACACACACACACACACACACACACACACACACACACATACACCTTCATCACATGAAACCGTTAATACCAACACATTTGTCATCCTTCCGCTTTTCTCTCTCTCACACACTCACGACTGACGGTTTCCGTCTCCAAAATTCAATTAAAAGGCTTTGTTTGGTCTGGGGCTATATTAAAATGTATCACCCAAAGTGCAGCGCAGTTGGACTGAACCTGAAACATCTGGTTGCAGAACGAGCTTCTTAAGGTTATACTCATGCTTGTACCGGAATAATTTTCTGAAATTACTGTTTTCATGTCTGTACGACCCCTTATAATAAACCAATTATCTTTACATATAACAGGAAGATATTCGTTTCTACTCTTGGCACAAGGCCTGAAATTTATGGGAAGTGGTCCAGTCGATTAGATCGACCCTAGTACGCAACTGGTACTTAATTTATCGAGCCCGAAAGAATGAAAGGCCAAGTTGACCTCGGCGGAATTTGAATTCAGAACGTAAAGACAGACGAAATACCGCTAAGTATTTCGTGCTAACGTTTCCGCCATCTCGCCGCTTTAGACGTTTCTAGGATCACGCTATTTATGAGTTTTCTCTTCCTACTCTTTAATGTTCAGCTAGTTTGAAGCAGATATTGCGACTATTTCTAACAGCTGCTGCTATAGAATATTGGCTCCCATGAAGAGACTATGTTTGGTACATTAGTAAACAAAATATGTAGAGACATCTTAAAGCTGGAAAGCTGATCAGAATGCATTCAAAGGAGTTAACATCGCTAAAAACAACCAAGAGCCAAGTACTGGCGTTCAACTCGATCACTGGATGTCACTCACGTATTTTCCTTACATATAATTTGTCTACCATCATGTAAATCGATAGAGGTCGCGTCTCTCTGAGACGTAACTTTCTTATGGTTTCAGCTCAGTATTTTAAGATTATGCAGCACTTTTCAATTATACAAGTGACCTTACACGGATTATGTATGAACATTAACGTTGGCTATAAATAATTAATCTTCTGATAGAGGAAATTGAAAATATTATGTCTCAGGAAAATGCCTTAACCCTTTTAATCTTCAGGATCCTATCGACTCTGACAGAAGCAGCTCACACCTCTACAGCAAAACAAAGATATAATTATACCATGAGTAGAATAGATATTTTTGTTCATTTCTTTCCATATCCGTTACCAGTGGAGAACAAAGATAAGTCATGTCGTTCTTGTACTTTCACTTGGCGTTAAAACATCTTAAATATAACCGTTCGAAAACTATTTTTGAATGGATGCTTTGTGTGCCCTATATAACTGTTTAATTTTTGTTCGTTTATGTTTTTGTTCGTTTTTTATAATTATCTAATGGCTGGTACTTATTCTATCGGTCTCTGCCTATCGAAACACTGGTTTACGAGACGTAAACAAACTAACACCTGATGTCAAGCGATGGTTGGTGACAAGTAGGAAGACGCGCATAAATATACGATGGGCTTTATTCAGTTTCCGTCTACCTGCCACGCAACGGAACTGAAACTAGAAACGTGTTTGGGAAGCAAAATTCTTACCACACAGCCACGCTTACGTACAACGCCACGATATTTAATTTCACAATATATATAACACTAGAAGCAATTTATTTTCAAATAATTAAGCTTCGTACATCTGGTAATTACACATTTGCGACGTCAGTTCATAACTTGTTTGCCTACTTTTGCATTATGGCATCTAATAACGCTCAGCATGACCCACATACAAAATCCGCCTTGGATGCACAAAAAGTGGAAGTTTCCAGATGTACAGGAAATGATCTTTGATAAAATTTTTCCCTATATTTATTCTACTATCTGTGTGCATCGTTCGCCGTATTTCCTTGTAACGGTTACATGGCGATACAGTGGAGTGTGGCCTCTCTCTTCTAATGTGTCACGTCATATGGAGAGATATTTCATACTGTTTTATTAACAGTTTGAGTTTTATTAACAGTGGGTTGATATTTGGGTCCCAAAGTGTTAGGACGAGATCACAGTAGGTTTAAACTTCAATATTTTCAGATCGGTTTGAACCGTCGAATTCAAGCCAAATTTATCATGTTCTCTGTGATTCATTTGTCGACTGTACCATTTGTGTTTAGTCACGTATTTCATAATCCTATATTTCTATATTTACTACCATCCGATCTCCTAAGATATTTTAGGCATAAATTAACCAGATCGCATTTCTGGATTTATTCTCGGACTAGACATTTGGCCTGAACGCCTGCAACGGAGAGGATTTTATTAAAAATACCTAAATCAGATTCTAGTATAAAATTTGACGGGAAAGCATTGCATTAATAATCCCATGGAAAAAGATAGTCAAACTCTATAAAGATTCGATATACAACGTACATATACATTTGTGTATATGCACATATACATACTACATACATACATAGACACATATAGATGCACAGCACATACATGCACAAACACAAATACATGCATACACACGCATATATACATATATACATGCATGATGGCTGCCCCATCGTCATCGAGTATGGCCATTGCACAAGGCTTAACTGTTAATGGTGCTGTGATCAAATATGAATGTTTAGCCCAGCTAAAGATCTACAGTGTCTTAGACAGAATTGGCAGCTAAAACCTTTACTGACAGTAGCCAGCTGTAGTTGTAATTGGGCTTAACGTACCTTTGCATGTCGTTTGAGTCCTCCTGCCGAATTACACTCCCTTCCACATGCCTGACAGATATGATTAGTATGGTGTGTAGCACCACCACCACCACCATCGGCCTGGTAGTCAATCCTCAGTCTCGCTTTATGACTATGAAGATAACTCATGAGCCCAGCTTTACTGAGGCAGGGTCTTGCACAGACACTGCATGTCAGCGTCATAGGAAGACCCTTACCGAATGGAAGTGCAATAGCGATGCCCTTCCTGACATCCCTCCTTACTTTCCCATGCGCAACTCGAGATTTCTCAAAAGTAGCTGTCCCCTCATGCACAATCCTTCTTCACCTGCTACCGTCAATAGCTATGCTCTCCCATGTGTCAGGAGAGATGCTAGCATCTTTCAAGGAAGCCTTCAGCAAGTCTTTATCCCTCTTTTCTGGTTTATATGAAGGTCGTTCTCCTTTAGCTAATTCTCCATACATACATACATACATACATACATACATACATACATACATACATACATAATACATACATACATATATACATACATACATACATACGTACATACATATCTGTCTCTGTGTATCTGCCTTTCTATGTATATAAATCTATATATACACACATCCAAAATTCCAAACGGGATGACAACTGAAGATACATCATTAAAATAATCGCAGGACATGTTTAAGGTTCTATAGCAAATATAAACGAATATATATATATATATGTGTGTGTATGTATATTTGTATATATATATATATATATATTATATATATATATATATAATATATATATATATATATATATATATATATTTGTATATATATATATATATTTGTTATAGAACCTTAAGCATGTCCTGCGAAAAATTATATACATACATACATATACACGTATGCATGTTTGTGTGTACACACACACACACACACGTGCGTACACAAACACATATATGTTGCCTTCATTATCAAGTTGCAATGATATGCCTCGATGCTTTGATGATGTAGAATTATGTTAGCTACAAGACCATGTAAATCTGCATAGACATGCATTCCTCCGGAAGAGGCGTAAGTATGTTCACCTACATGCATACATACATGCAAACATAATTATATATACGCATTTATGTATGTGTCTATATTTATGTGTGTGTGTGTGTGTGTGTGTATCTATTGAATTTTAGTTTCATTTTTCATTTACATTGTGTTACTTACGCACTTTAGATTTATTGATTAGCCCTTAGGTATACTCTCTTGCAAAAATCTAATTTAATTCGGCATTTGAAAAATATTTAGTGTTAAATATGTATATATAGAAAGAGAGAAAGGGAGACTAGCTGATAAACTGAGTAAAAGAACTACAAAAACTGTAATAGATAGATAGATAAATAGATAGATAAATAGATAGATAAATAGATAGATAAATAGATAGATAGATAGATTGATAGATAGGTAGATAGATAGATACAGAGAAATAGAAAGGGCAGAGGTTATCGAGAGAAATTATCCTATAGCAACGAATTAGTAAAATTAAAGCTAGAGACATATTTAGTTTCTCCCTGGTTACTTTAGTTGCACGATAAGTAGTTATTCTCAATATAGAATTTATTAAGAGGAACTTACATTATGTTGCAGGTAAATTTTGTTTATTCAGGCTTCTTGCCAAGTCTAAACACCAACTAAAGATATATTTGAAATGCCGATTTATTAACATCAGCGAGAAAAAATGGAATGGAATCAAATCAATAGCAGCCAGGCACTTATTCCATCGATCTGCGAAAGATGGAACGTGACGTGTATGTATGTATGTATGTATGTATGTATGTATGTATGTATGTATGTATGTATGTATGTATGTATGTATGCATGCAATTATGCATGTATTTACATATGTATGTATGTATGCATCTATGACTTAATGGTCTTCGTTCTCGTTGCTTAGGCGGCTGAACATGTATGTTTGTGTTATATATATATATATATATATATATATATATATATATACATATATATAAACGTGCTGTCGTTTCTTATTTCTTTAATGCCCACAAAGGGCTAAATATAGAGGGGACAAACAAGGACAGACAAAGGGATTAAGTCGATTAGATCGACGCCAGTGCGTTACTGGTACTTAATTTATCGACCCTAAAAGGATAAAAGGCAAAGTCGACCTCGGTGGAATTTGAACTCAGAACGTAACGGCAGACGAAATACCTATTTCTTTACTACCCACAAGAGGTTAAACACAGAGAGGACAAACAAGGACAGATAAACGGATTAAGTTGATTATATCGATCTCAGTGCGTAACTGGTACTTAATTTATGGACCTCGAAAGGATGAAAGGCAAAGTCGACCTCGGCGGAATTTGAACTCAGAACGTAACGGCAGACGAATCACGGCTACGCATTTCGCCCGGCGTGCTAACGTTTCTGCCAGCTCGCCGCCTTTCAGCTGACATGGAAGCTGTTTGGGATTTAGATTGCGCCATAACGTTGGAATGGAAACAAAGAGAACAGGTGGGTTGGTGATATATAAACCGGTTGAACGTTGAATTTAGAAACCGTGCTTAGTCATTTACTAAGTCGTGGCACTCCGTCGGTTACGACGACGAGTGTCTCAGCTGATCCCATTAACAGAACAGCCTGCTCGTGAAATTAACATGCAAGTGGCTGAGTACTCCACAGACATGTGTACCCTTCGGGGAGATTCAGCGTGACATAGAGTGTGACAAGACTGGACCTTTGAAATACAGTTACATTAGAAAAAGGAAGAAAGTGCTAGAGAAAGTTGTGATGAAAGAGTACAGCAGTGTTCGCCACCACCCGCTGCCGGAGCCTCGTGGGGCTTTAGATGTCTTGCTCAGTAAACACTCACAACGCTCGGTCTGGAAATCGAAACCGCGAGTCCGCTGCCCTAACTACCAGGCCATTGCGCCTCCACATTTACTAAGTAGTGTAGTGAATCGGCAAGGTAATGTATTTAAATTGCTAATGGGATTTGTCTTCGAGTTTCCCGATGTACGAAATGAAGGGGAAAGAGAAACATTTGGAGTAAAATCTAGAGAGAAGGCGAGAGAGAGAGAGAGATGTAAGAGGGGAACAACATGAAAGAGTGAAAAAGAGAGATCAAAATAGTGTTAGGTTGCCATAGAGTGAAAGAGAGACTAAAGGAAGAGTTGAATTTAATGGTAGTTAAGACTGAAATTACAGTATTGTTTCATATGAGTAAATTATTTAGATGAAGGAATTCCGGAGTTATTTGATAGAAATTTAAAACCTCATTCGCTGGTTGGAATCTGAAGCGAAAAAATAAAATGTTTCTATGTGATATTTGGAAACGCAATCAACTCTGCATTTAAATATTAAGGTGAACGTATGTGGGGGCAGAAAGTAAAACTATTCCATCTGTTGGTAGGAAATCAGAGAAAGCCTCGTTTTCAAGTAAACGATCGTTTCTGCTGCAGGTAGAAAACCTGAAATGCTTCTGGTGGGTGGTTGGGCGGGGGCTAGTCGATCACATCGACTCCAGTTCTTAACTGCTACTTTCTTCATCGATCCCGAAAGAATGATAGGCAAAGTCGATCTTTGCGGATTTTGAACTCAGAACATACAGCCGGAAGACATGCTGCTAAGCAATTTGTCCGGCATGCTAACCATTCTCCCTATTCGTGTTTCTTTTACAACTCTGCCCACGGATTCAATAAAACACTCGTCATCTACACGGCCTTCCCTCTTACAGCTTCGAGTCGCTAAATTAACAAAAACACTTTTTCAGTATTTTAGTTAACTAATGTGCAGTTAATCTCGCTGACGTCACTCATTTCCACTGATAGACAGACTGAAATACCCAGATTAGCTCTTCGATCAATAAGCCTGCATTCTATCGATCCCCTGCGAGAGATGCGATTCGTGTTACATGGTTAACAAAATTCTGTTTTATTATTAATCACGAGAAGGCGTTAGATCAGCAAAGCTAAATGGACTTAGTGAAATGGCATTTAGTTAAATTTCGTATTCCGCCATCTTGGTTTAGCAAACCTTTCAATATAATACATTAAATACGAATATCGATCCGAGCTGGTGTTTCCTCCCCCAAACTCGGTGATCTTCTGCCTGTAAGGCAAACCAATATTTATTGTGAATGCATGCTTTTTAGTAAAACCATATGTACCATAAGTTCGGTAACAGTGGCTTTTCTTGGCTGGAAATTCATAACAATGGGCAGGATATTAGCGCTGCTGTACTTTGGACAGTGTATTAGGGTACAAATGCACAACTGATAAAAAACTATAGACACCCAGGTCTCCTTAAATTATGTTAGATTTACGGGCAATGAAAACGAATAAAGAATACATTAAAAAGGTGGGAAAATGACGCCTAATATTCTTTTCTACTCTAGGTACAAGGCCCGAAATTCTGGGGGAGGAGGACAGTCGATTAGATCGACCCCAGCACGCAACTGATACTTAATTTATCGACCCTAAAATGATAAAAGGCAAAGTTGACCTCGGCGGAATTTGAACTCAGAACGTAAAGACAGACGAAATATCTATTTCTTTACTACCCACAAGGGGCTAAACACAGAGAGGACAAACAAGGACAGACAAACGGATTAAGTCGATTATACCGACCCCAGTGTGTAACTGGTACTTATTTAATCGATCCCGAAAGGATGAAAGGCAAAGTCGACCTCGGCGGAATTTGAACTCAGAACGTAACGGCAGACGAAATACGGCTACGCATTTCGCCCGGCGTGCTAACGGTTCTGCCAGCTCGCCGCCTTAATGACGCCTAATATTAACCAGATACAAACGACACAGAAAAAAGTGTTCGTTATTTATATTCTATGTGAGAAACAAAGTATATATTTTACTTTGCTTCTGTTCTGTTTCTATCAAGTGCCCTGCTCTTAAGTCTTGTCATTTTACCCCTCCTAGTTTATGTTAGTTAATCGTTTGCATTTCCCAATGAAATTGCATGAGACGTACTTCGTTTATATTCAGTTGCATTCGCTTCGCTCACACGAGTGAGTGCAGACAATATTTATCCATATTTTACAGTTTTAACGCAGATGAGAAACATTTTTCTGTCCACAAATTTTGAACGATTCATTGGTATAGGTTTTTGTTTTCCCTTTGATATGTAATCAGTCCGGTACATTACCCTGAAGTTATATAGTATTTACACTCAAAGAGAAAGAAAGAAAAGTACAACTGATAGAAGGACGAATAAAATCAATAGGAAAAAAACTTGGAAAGTGAAAATTGGAAGAGAAAGAGAGTAGAGGAGGTGAAAACTAAATGGAAGCGGTGGAAGAAAAAAAGGGAAGAGGACATGGAGTAAGTTTAAAAGAATACTGCATTGAATGTTATCATATTTCAACTTCAGGCATTATTTAAATAAGCAGGTTAAATTCGTGACAAAGATAAATCATTATGAAAAGAAACATCTGGATGAAAAGATAGCGATTTTTTAGGGAGAGGCCAAATAAGTATTCGACTGTGAAAAATAATTCTTGCTCACTATGGTATGAATATTGATAAAGCATTCAAAAGTATTTTTGAGATTAAAATAGAAATATAATGGATTAAATTCGGGAGAAAAAATTGATAAAATTTGTATCGTTTGGGAGTAATAAAGAACTTCTGCAGCAACAATCTATCGATATTTCAATGAAGATGTTATTATCTAGGGCATTTTATTCTCAGATAATCTTTTCTACTCTAGGAACAAGGCCCGAAATCTTTGGGGAGGAAGCCAGTCGATAAAAATTACCCCAGTACCCAATTGGTACTTAATTCATCGAGCCCGAAAGGATGAAAGGCAAAGTCGAACTCAGCGGAATTTGAACTCAGAACGTCAACACAGACGAAATACTACTAAGCATTTCGCCCGGCGTGCTAACGTTTCTGCTAGCTTGCCGCCTATTTTATTCCTAGATAATAATTTACTTTAGGTACTAAAATATATACGTATGACTAGCAGGGAAAATATCCTTTTCTACTCTAGGCACAAGGCCCGAAATTTTTGGGGAGGAGGCCAGTCGATTAGATCAATCCCAGTACCCAACTGGTACTTGATTTGTCGACCCCGAAAGGATGAAAGGCAAAGTCACCTCGGCGGAATTTGAACTCAGAACCTAAAGCATTTCGCCCGGCGTCCTAACGATTCTGCCAGCTCACCGCCTAAGCAAGGAAAATATCGATGCAATCAAGGGCTGTGTGATAAGAAGTTCGCTTTGTTACCCTATGGTTTTGAGTGTATGCAGAGCATTGATCTCTAATGAAATCTGAAGTAAAGTTTCAAATATATTCTGAGTGATGAACTTATCCCTGTTCACGAAGATATTAAGCATGAAGACAAAGCGTTATCAGTTTATATTTTGGGTCTTACGAAAATGCAAAGAAATATTCTGTAGTGAAGTTTATCATTGAAAAAAAAAAAAAACAATTTTTAATGCACCAGTTATACATGTATATATATATATATATAGCGGATCTACTTGTGCAAAACACTTCATTTTACGTTGAACTGCAATCACCGTACACCTGTTCACACAACATCGATTTGAGGTTGTGCGACACGAACATTTGGTCACTATAAAAAAATCATTTGTGCAATAGCTGAAGTCTCATGCATCGTCTTCAATGAGAGAGTCCATCAAATAAATCTAAAGTCGTGCTGATGACGCCTATTCATGCAGAAACATGTTTTTCAGTAGATTCCTAGGTAAGGTGCATTATTAAATATTTCATTATAAGCAGCTCTAAGCTGCTTCAATTTCTGTGCGACGAATTCATAGAGGAATTCTTCATAAGACGCAAATAACCAGTTGAATTTAATCCGGCTTTTCTCAATCCAATTATGGAGAGACAAAGAGAGAGAGGGAGAGAGAGAGAGAGAGAGCTGCACTTTGAGAGAGAAGGCTGCACTTTAACCACAGAACTTACTTCCACAGAAAGTCTGGTCGTATGCGTGTCAAATGCTCACTTATTGATATATTCACAATTTATCTACGCACACACCGACACACACCGATACACACACACCACACACACACTTACCACACACACACACTTACACACACACATACTCACTTACACACACTCTGTGTCTTGATATTTTAGTTATATTTTACATAAACACACACAGATATACATATATGCATGTGTATATATATATATATATATATATATATATATATATATATATATATATATAATATATATATATATATATATATATATATATATATATATTTATATTATATTTATATGTATATATGTGTGTGTATTCAAATATACAGATACACACACACACACACACACATATATATATATAGGCCAGCAATTTCGGGGAGGGGGGACAAGTCGGTTCTATCGACCCAAGTATTCAACTGGTACTTATTTTATTAATCCCAAAATGATGAAAGGCAAGGTCAGCCTTGGTTGAATTTGAACCCAGAACGTAAATATAGACGAAATGACGCTAACCATTATGTCCGGCATGCTAACGACTCCGCCGCCTTTAAGGGCGAAATGAGTAGAAATAAAAGAAATTTAGGTGTGGCAAACACACAAAATAGGCGCAGGACTGGCTGTGTGGTAAGAAGCTTACTTCCCAACCACATGGTTCTGGGTTCAGTCCTACTGTGTAGGAGTGAACCCAGTGTCTTCTACTTTAGCTTCAGGCAGACCAAAGTCTTGTGAGTGGATTCGGTTGACGGAAACTGAAAGAAGCCCGTCGTGTGTGTATGTATATATATATATATATATATATTAATATATATATATATATATATATATATATATATAGATATATATATATATATATATATATATTATATATATATATATATATATAATATATATATATATATAATATATATATGTACATATGCATGTGTGTGTATGTATTTGCTATTTTTGCCTTGACAACCGATGTTGGTGTGTTTACATACCCGTAACTTAGGTCTGCAAAAAATGAGACTGATGGAATAAGTACTAAGCTTACGAAGAATAAGTCCTGAGGTTTATTTCTTCGACTAAAGGCGGTGCTCCAGCATAGCCGCAGTGAAGTGACTGAAACAAGTAAAAAGAATAAAAGGAAAACAATACCACGCTCACACTCAAACGCGCACACGCACACGCACACGCACACGCACAACAGAACGAAAATCAGATTAAACGTGTCGAACGCCACCATTTGTGCTTCCATCCGTTCATGGCGATATCTTACAATTACATCTTTATTGTTATATATCTATACACGCCAATGTCTTTTATATACTCTGCTACTAAGCATCATTTTGCTTGGCTGAGAACAAGCGAAGTGTACTGCCAAGCTAATCTGCCGTCATATTTGTGGCTTATTTAATCACATTAGAAGAAAAATAAGTGGTTGTTAAATATGTTGATATAAATGGTTTCTCCTTCTCTCTTTCTCTCTCTCTGATTAAGCTCAGGAGACATACTTTTATATCTAGGATGTATCAAGACGATTGAATATTATTGCAGTTATTCTAGAGTTATATGGAAAGAAAAACAAGAAAACTAGAACTCAATCTGAGACCATTTGAGTAATGAAGCGGTGGAGCAGCAAATTCTTGCTACTGGCGACCCTGAGAGCCGATTGCGAGTGTTTATATAATTGCTGATGCACACGCAGCAGATACACGCACAGCCACGTGTGCGTGCACACACGCAAATACACATATATCTGATATAAACCCACTGCTATACGTCAGCTTACATGCATTCCCACGCGCACGCATAGCAGATATACACGCATTCACTATGGATTTGCGTGTATCACACATTCATACAGCAGGTACACACACACACACACACACACACACGTACATACATATATGATGGGCTTCCTTCAGTCTACCGTCTGCTAAATCTACTCACGTAGCTTCGGTCAGTCGGGAGTTACAGTTGAAGAGCCCAAGGCACTGAGCACTGGGAGTGAACCGAAGACCACATGGTCGGGAAGTAAGCTGCAGAACCCCAAAAATGCTTGGCGGTATTTCGTCTATCTTTCAAATTACGAGTTCAAATTACGTCGAGGTTGACTTTGCCTTTCATCCTTTCGGGGTCGATAAATTAAGTACCAATTGTGTACTGGGATTGATCTAATCGACTGCCCCCCTCCCCCAAAATTTCGGACCTTGTGCCTAGAGTAGAAAAGAATATTCTAAGAAGTGTCTATCACGATAATAACGAATTCTTGTTTTCCCAGATGAAGCCGTTACTTCACCGCTTTGAGAGGGCACAGCTTCGGTATCAGTTCGAATGCTGCAGGAAAGAATCGCAAGATGGATTCTTCAAGTCGAAACTTAGAGGTAGACATACAACGACATGGCTGGATAATAACCTTAATGTCCATTGTCGTCTCAGTTGGTCAGTCTTTGGAATCTAATCTGAGAGTTTAATGACGATTACTTCTGATACAGCAGTATGAAGGAAGTGCCTGACGGCTCTACTCCTTAGATTCCGCACCAAGACTAGTGGGCAGAGACGTTGGATGACTAATGAATTCTTATACTGAAGTGAGAACATAAGTTGTCGAGCGGTTACTGTTTACATCTCGTTCAGAGATTTATTATTGCTTGCAGACAGTTTTTTACGAAATCAGTGACAGTAGTTACTGGGAAAAACATTAAATAGATATTTGCAAACAGGTCTCTCTTCATCGAAAACCGGTGATTACCGTACGTTGACAAGAGGCAAATACCTCGAAAGTGCAGTCCGTGCGTATCACTTAGGTTTACGAGAGAGGGATTACCTCCCTTTGCAAATATCATAAGGGCACAGAAAGTGTGTCTAAAGCCAGTTGGAGACGAAGATCTCCTGGGGCTAAAAGCTACAGTAACACCCACCCTTAATGGTTAGCTATATTGAGATGGTTAGTATACTTTACGAACATAAGTTTGTTCTGGATAAAAGGTATTCGCTAACTCGGAATGAAAAAGAGTAGATTAAAATAATGCTAAGCTTTACACCTGCCCGTGTTTAATATAACACATCGATGGAGTGATACTCTGATTTGTATTTGGACAAGTGTGGTGAAGTTTATCTTTTGCTGAGGATGTTTAATAATATCGAAACCTGCCTGTGGGTGTCTTCCATCATTTTCCTTTTCTTCTTCTTCTTAATATGCTAACACAAATTTAATTATCGATTTGATAAAAATTGCATAAATTTAGATAATGTGCTGAACTGGACATATTTAGTTTGCGTTTTATATATTAGAAAAAACGAGAGAGAGAGAGAGAGAGAGGAGAGAGAGAGAGAGAGAGAGAGAGGAAAAGAGGTGAGGAATAGAAAGAAAGGAAGAATGAGTGAAAGAGAGAAAAGGAATGAAACTCTGACTGTGAAAAGGAGTGGAGCTCTGAAGTCTTACCACACTAACGTGTACAGCTGTTGTGTTGTACCACTACACTGACCCTTTATTTATACCAAGCCACAAGCCAGATCGAGTTTGTTAAGGAACATACTTATACACATATTTATTTACCCTTATTGTTTCAGACTTTCAAGAAAATTATTTCTATCAACGTTTTCATTTGGTGACAAACATTTATTTATTTATTTTATTTGTAAGTTCAAACACGTTTCCTTCCAAGGAAACACGTTTTCTTCCAATTGAAATTTTACAAAGAGTCTAGACTTGTTAGAATTAATCTAGCGAACATTGATTGTATTCTAAAGTGTTTTTCACTCTGTACTGCAAATTAACAAATTTCTCATCAGTTTTATAGAGAAGTGCCTATTTACAACTAAGCGAACCGAACCATTTAAGAGCTAAATTTCTTAACATCACAAAAGTGCATAAATAGTAAAGCATGAAGAACCGTATTATCTGAAAAATGCTTCCTTTTTAAGATGTTCATTTACAGAATCAGAAAGATGAATAACATGCGTCTCTCAATTTCTTGTGTTTGAATTTCACCTTCACTGTTATCAAATTTGTTTTCTTTGAGAAAGGAAATTTTTTCAAATAATGGGCTAATTAATTTAGACGACAATACACAACTTCTCTATATGTGCCTAGTTAAACATTATTCTGCCGAGGTCGACTTTGCCTTTCATCCTTTCGGGGTCAATAAATGAAGTACCAGTTGCATACTGGAGTCGATCTAATCGGCTGGGCCCCTCCCGCCAAATTTCGGGCCTCGTGACTATAGTAGAAAGGTTTATTCTTCTTTTCACAATGACAGCCGTGGATTAACAGACATGCCTTGCGGTATCAGATTACAGCTGCATGCTGTTGAGGGTTGATTCTCTTAATGTTCTTTAGTTTAAGTCCAACAAGTGTTGACTTGGTCTTCTTTTCTGTGTGAAAAATTAAATAACATTCAAGAAATGTATGTACGTACATATACATACATATGTATATAGATAGATAAATACACACACACACACTCTCCCTCTCTCTCTCTCTCCCTTTCACACACACTCTCTCTCTCACCCTTTCACACACACACACACACACACACACACACACACACAATCCTGTATTGCCGTTGTCCAATGAATGAAACAAGTAAAAGATTCGACTGTCTTCTCCCTTATAACACAAATGTTATGGATTGTTACAAACGTTAGAAATAATTATCATTCTTATTTTAGAAACTTACAATTGACGTGATCACAGACAAACGGCCATCAACCATCAGATATTGACTTTCTTGTTGCGATACAAATTGGTCAATGTAGAGCAGCAGTCTTATTACCACTTGAATGATCATAGCCCCAAACAGGTTTTTATGTATTCTGGTGCGGTGACATTTCAAACTTCTGCAATTAGAGCATAAGGACATAAAAACACAGTTTAATAAATGCATGTTAATGCTGTTCTTGTCGTTTAATCCCTCGTCTCCATCCATCAAACAGACCAATAAACAAAACAGTTCAAACCAATTTCCCACTATTTTGTATCCAAGCATAGTTTATCTGAAATTATCTCATCTTCCGATCCATGCAGTTTTATACCGTTTGGTGCGATCTCAGGGATGCTTGATTGTGTTTCTTAATACTGTATTTCGTCAGAGTCTTTCACGTTTTGATTTCAAATCAATTATGCTTAAAACATGTATTAAACGTGCTAGCTGTGTGCTAAGAAGCTTGCTTCCAACTTCATGGTTCCTGGTTCAGTCCCATTGCGTGACACCTTGCCCAAGTGTCTTCTACTATAGCCTCCTGCCGACCAAAAGCTTGTCATTGAAAAATTAAAGGACCCCAGCGTGTATATATATATATATAATATATATATATATATATATATATACACATATATATGTGTGTGTGCGCGTGTGTGTGTGTATGTGTGTGTATGTGTGTGTATGTGTATGTGTGTGTATATGTGTGTGGATGAGTGTATTATTTATCTCCATCCCTCACTACTTGACAACAGGTATTGGTGTATTTATGTCCCCGCAACTTAGCGGCTCGGTAAATGAAACGGATAGGGTTAATACCAGGCTTTAAAAGAAACAAAAATAGGTACTGGAATCAATTAGTTCGACTAAAATTCTACAAGGTGGCGCTCCACATGCTTGTAGTCTAATGACTGACACAAAAATAAGATAGGTTGAATGTATCCACAACATTCTTTCCTAAAACGAGGCCTAAAACCCTTAGCAGCGGCTGTGTGGTAAGAAGCTTGCTTACCGACCACATGGTTCCAGGTTCAGTCTCACTGTGTGGCACCTTGGGCAAGTGTCTTTTACTATAGCCTCAGGCCGACCAAAGCCTTCTGAGTGGATTGGGTTGATGGAAACTGAAAAAGCCAGTCGTATATATTATATATATATATATATATATATATATATATATATATATATATATATATGGTACGTCGCTTGACAACCGATGCTGGTGTGTTACGTCCCCCGTAACTTAGCGGTCCGGCGAAAGAGACCGATAGAATAAGTACTAGGCTTATAAAGAATAAGTCGATTTGTTCGACTAAAGGCATTGCTCCAGCATGGCTGCAGTCAAATGACTGAAACGAATAAAAGAATAAAAGCATACGTAATCTTGTCACGGATAAACAAGTCTTTGATTGGCAATGCTACATACATTAGTGAGTAAACTTCTATATGGCCGCTTGATTTCCAAGAAATGGTAGCTAAGTCTTTCTCAAATTAACCTCAGTCACTTACAAAGGAGGGTACATTTTATGCTTGACGAAAGATGAACAGGATACTCATAGTCGGAATACCTAGGGCTAAATGAGAACAATAATCTTTAATTACATTTACGTGTATTAATTACATTTATGCACATTATTTAATTACGTTTATGTACATTGAATAAAATTTGAATTTCCCTTTGCTGTTTCACTGAAATAATTTCCGGTCATGTACTAGGTCACGTGATATTATATAAACTTCATTACCATTATTTAGTATGATAGGTGCACATCATTTACACCTACTTTTGATTTAACGAGGGATTCTTTATGAAGTCGACCTACCGGCTAGAAACAGCAAACATTCGTCATCAAATGATATTCTGCTGTCTTAAGGTGGCGAGCTGGCAGAATCGTTAGGACGCCGGGCGAAATGCTTATTTCGTCTATGTTTACGTTCTGAGTTCAAATTCCGCCGAGGTCGACTTTACTTTTCATCCTTTCGGGGTCGATAAATTAAGAACCAGTTGCATACTGGGGTCGATCTAATCGACTGGCTTCTTCCCCCCAAATTCCTCTTGTGACTAGAGCAGAAAGGTATATTTTACTGTCTTAAATAAGACACTATGGAGAAATCAGTTAAAGTAGCCTTTCTAAACTCAAAGAGGTATGGATTGGGTTAGCGTTGAATGCATTAACTCAGAAATTTCCTTCACCTAGGTTTGAGATCTGAGTTCAAATTCGATAACCGGATTTAAATGTCAGTCAGTTTATATATTCTGTAAATTCGTGACGGTAACGCGTGTTGGAAATAGCATGAAAGCTCCATCTCAAGATGATGATGACGATGATTATGAGGACAACTATATTGCTGCTACTGCTGCTACTGCTTCTGCTGATGAGGATAATGATGCTGATGATGCTGATGGCAATGACGATGCTGTACTATTTGCTAGAGATAGCCAAATATCTCTTAAATCTTATCGATTTGTAACACATATCTCTAACACTGGCAAAAGAACAAAAGAATATTTTTTGAGCGGGATGTTTGTAGTTAAACTTGTCAAACCAGAAATATTAATGTTACATGTTTTTATTGATGTTCAGAACGAGGAAAGATCAAAGCCAGCACTGATAAGATATCAATTCAGTAAATAAAATTCAGTAAACTATTTTGATTTGTGTTATGAAAATATTGACATTTAATCACCATTATTTCATCACTGGAAACCATTTATTAGAGACACAGAACCGTTTTAGAACTGTAAGAAAAGGTTGAGTAGAAACTGTTGCTGTTGTTTTTTAGCACCAGGTCAGCTCTGGTCGAAAGGATTTAGGATCAAAAATACTCCAGCAATGACTACCACACTTTCTCAATGGGCAAGAAATCCGCTTTCTTTCACAAAGCAAACAGCGATGAATTGTTATACCACCAATTGATCGAATGCAGATGAAATGTAAGGGTGGCGTTAAACCGGCATTTAAACTATTTTTGTTGTTTGTCTAATCGACACAATAATTAATGAATATGCAGTGGCTTTTGTTTCATCTCAAGTCAGCAATATTTACAATTATGACAAAGAATATTATAATAATGAGAGTAATTAATAAAAATTATCCCATTAGACGCTAAGCAAGGCGGTGAGCTAGCAGAATCCTTACCGCTCCGGAAAAAATTGCTTAGCGGCATTTCGCTCGTCTTGACGTTCTGAGTTCAAATTCCACCGAGGTCGAATTTGCCTTTTATTCTTTCGCGGGTCGATAAAATAAGTTCCAGTTAAACACTGGGGTTGATATAATCGAGTTACTCCCTCACCCGAAAGTGCTGGCCTGGTTCCAAAATTTGAAACCAATATTCCTTCCAGCTTCTTACGTCCTGAGATCATACCCTGACGATATGAACTTTATATTTTATCATACTAGGGTCAACAAAATAATGAACCAGTCAAGAAGCGGGATGAAAAGTACAGTCTAACTCTCATTACTCTCAAAATAGTTGACTTTGGAACTCAAGTATCATTATCTTCTTAGAAAGTCTAAAACAATTTTTCTTAATTTTAGGTAAAACTCAGAAAATTAATACTGGTAAAGTATGAACCTCAATTCTTAAGCCTTCTCCACGAGACAATCGCTTCGCCATAAATCTTTTCGTATGGTAGGGTATATATTTGAAAATGACGCATAATGCATAAACCACAGTGACTTATAACGGAAACAGCACTCCCGGTTTACATCTCTCAATCGCTTCTTAATATATCAAAACTCTATTCACTGACAGAAAACTACTGAATATGAAGAATGACATTAAATTTTTCTACTAAAAATATATCCATAATATATAAAAATAACTATCTAAAATGTCAAACCGAGTAAATGAAAAAGAATTTTTAGGAAATCACACATGCACACAGTTATGTATCTTCTTAATCCGAAATATATTGCTTTGTATATAATATTGTTGTTACTACAAGCAATATAGCGGAATAACGGTTACATATAAGTATTTGAAAATACAGGTATGTCAAATATTATACAACATGAATTTTTTCATTTCTTAAAATTATCTCTGCTTCTAGAGATTGCGCCATATCTACCGGAAGGAAATTAAAACCTGAACCATGTGAGATGAGGAGATAATCCCAAGAGTCAAGAATTCTCCAAAATTGATAAACCATTAAGGTTTATTGTCTGGAGATAAAGAGAGGACAATCGTTGGTCGGTGTTTGTCGCTCATTAGCCGTCTTCTACACAACAGTTGACCGACCTTATCTCTAGTAATCGAAAGAGTTATACAGAACAAGGGTGTACGTATATATATATATATATATATATATATATATATATATATATATATATATATATATATATAATATATATATATATACATACTTACAAACATATATAAATATATTAATGTGTGTATGCGTGTATATATATATATATATATATATAATATATATATATATATATATATATGTATGTATGTATGTATGTATGTATGTATGTATGTATGTATATACACACATAAATGCACATACACACAGAGTGTAATTCTTTTGATTCTTTTTGCTTACATTATTTATATTGGTTTAGATTTGTTCTGTGTAACCGGTCTCTGAAAGTTGTATGAAGTGTTACTATTGTTTCCGGGGTTAGATACCTTATTGTTGTGCTTAGTCTTTTTGTCTGTTCCTATTTGGGCTCCACTCCTGGAGTTTTCCAAATACCTACCAGAACATTGTACAGGAGGCAAAATAATTATTTAGATAATTTGTATTAATAATTGAATGGCGATTTTTCTTTGCTCGTTATGTTAACTGTTATATTTTTATATTGCCCATATTTGTTAGAAGCGATCCTATACCTCTGTCTATTCTTATTTTATAATAATTCCTATTATCTTGATTATTATTAGATCTATGTTCTACAGACTGTCATCCACTGACCTAAGAAATTTTCACTGTATTTCTATCAGTAACATAACGGATATTCTTAGAATATCCTGCCTTACCTAAGCGGCGTGGTATTATTATTTTTAAGTTAGAAAATATTATTGGAAATAATCTAGATATTCTAAATTGAACGCTATAAATTATACATTTAATCATAGCTGTAGGATAGTTGGAGTTTTTATTGATGTATTGTAGTATTCCATGAAGTTAAACGGTACGAATGATAAAGTCCGTCATCAAGATCTAATGTTACTTTCTCAAAGTTCTTTACTTTATAGTTCTGCTCTAAAGAGATAGAAAGTTTTAAGTTTCAAAATTGTTTTCTTTATTTATCCCTGTTATTACGTTACTACATTTACAGAAAGGTAGCAGAATATCGTGCTTAGCAAGATTACCCTCATTTCCTCGATGTCCTTATTACTGTAAAATGTCAACGCACACAAGAACCGTAACTTGTGCTGTGTCACTCGATCCCGTGGTTATATCAAAATTGTTAAGTCTATCATTTCGCGTTCAAAATTTGCCTTCGTATTCAAGATTACTATTCCAAACCATTAATATTGTATCTATAACTTTCGTAGAATTGTGAATGTCTCACCTAAAAAACAAGAGTTTTGTGTAGGAAATGAGAGTAATTGATGCACAATAGTTATATATATATATATATATATATATATATATATATATATATATATATATTTGCATACACGTATAGCCTGGTACTAGTTCTATCGGTCGGCTTTGTTTCAGTTTCCGTCAATGAAATTCACTCACAAGGCTGCCACAATAAAAGACACTTGCCCGAGGCACTATGCAGTGGGTGTGAATGTAGAGCCATATAGTTGGGAAGCAAACGACTTACTATAATGCCATGCTTGCCCCTTTATGCAAATATATATAAAAGTCAGGACCCCCAGTTATTGGATTTCTTTCCTCTTTAATATTCTTGAAAGGTCAATGCTGTAATAAACCTTTTAGAAGCGGCGTTTATCAAATGGCCATTAACAAAACGGATATGAAAAAATTGTTTAAGAAACAAGGACATCTTTGTAGGAACTTGAACTTTGCATATTGTCTTTGATTTTAGCTGATTTGCATGTTCTCTGTTCTTATAAATCGTTAAATTGTGGCTACATATGTGTGTATATGTATGTATGTATGTATGTATGTATGTTGTATGTATGTATGTATGTATGTATGTATGTATGTATGTATGTATATATATAAATATATATATATATATTTTTTTTTGTATGTGTGTTTGTCTATGCGTGTTTGTATGCTGCATATGTGTTTAGAATAGAAAGCAATGTGCCAATATTTCATTAAGAATAGTTATATACCTTTGATCATCATATTTCCATTTAAATAACTAATCGATATATTTATATTTCTTGTAACGGCCTCAAGTCAAGCCATTATAATGATTGATATTAATTCTTTGGAAGAATATTATTTTTTTGAGGGATCATATCCGAAGTATTTATCACAATTTTGTGCAATTATTAATAATGCTGGAAACAATTGCACTTCCTTCTCTTCCTCCTCCCCATCCACATTCTTCTTCTTCTTCTTCTTCTTCTTCTTCTTCTTCTTCTTCGTCTTCTTTTTCTTCTTCTTCTTCTCTTCTCCTTCTTCTTCTCCTTCTTCTTCTTCTCCTTCTTCTTCACCCTTCCTCCTCCTCATTCTTCTTCTTCTTCTTCTTCTTCTTCTCTTCTCCCCTCCTCCTTCTTCTCATTATTATTGATATTATTGTTGTTGTTATTATTATTATTATTATTATTATTATTATTATTATTATTATTATTATTATTAATTGAATATTATTCACTTCAATGTTATTATTATTGTTTTATAACTCAAATGCACCCACCCCCAATGTAGACCATTGTACTGGTTGTGAAAAGTTATAAAAAATAATAACAGCAGTAAGCATAATTAATAAATACATATCGATTATTAAAATATAATTAACCGAATTAAAGATAATAATATATTGTTATATCAATAAGAAGATAATGGTTTCACAAACCGAAGAAACGGTTTCAAGAATTCCTCAGTTTTAACCAGGAAAAGAAACCGCATTTGAAGCAAGTTGGATCGGATTGCATGTTCCATCAACGCACAAGAACTGGGCAGTAAATATGTGTTATTTGAGAGGAGTGATGTCTACAACGAAGCTACAAATATTATATAGAAGATCATTATAAAAACTCAGATTACATGTAGTATATTGAACATATCCTCTTAATGAAATGGCCATTTGCAAGTATTTATATTCAGCATAACCAGAGCCACGACTAAATGACTCCATACTACCTAAAAGTTGGGCAGAAAAAATCGGGCAGTAAATAAATTGCAAATTGTGTTTTATGTGGCTGATGCCCACGGCAATGATGCATATTTTATGGCATATAAGATTCACGTTTTCTCTAAAAACGAAATATCTTCAAATATCACTCCAGAGCCTATATGGAAAGTTTGGCATTAAAAGCTTTCATCCTGAATATACGCAGCTGAAATTGGTGTGCGTCTAACATGGAAGAGTATCTTTTGTGCCATGAAAATAACTTGAGAATTATGAATGGCTGAGTCTTTCGGAGTGAATCGAAATAGTAGGTTCTTCGGACTTAATGTATCTTTTTTGTTTGTGAAGCCAGAAGTAAAAGTGCAAGGCGATTTCTTTAACAGTCGGAAAGACAGGATATATCGATGTTAGTCTCCCTCAAATCATACTTTACTACATAAAGGGACACATTGAATAATGTTTAACCAGAAATAATAATAGATAAGACGGTAAAACTCCGGTGTGCTCGGTCAGGGTTAACTGAGTGGTAAAACAAATGAACAACAGCAACTATAGAAACCTATTATTAAATATGATAACTAATGTAAAACAGCGATCAAATTAGAAATTATGATGTTAGCAGACTGATCAATTAATTGATTAGTCATCATAATGACGTCTGTCCCTTATTATCAATATTCATGGCGGTGAGCTGGCAAAATCGTTAGCACACTGGGCAAGATGCTTAACGGTAAAATGCCTTCTCTGTCATTACGTTCTGGGTTTAAGATCCTGCCGAGGCCGACTTTGTCTTTAATGGCCGACAAAAGTATCAGTTAAACGCAGTGATAGATGCTATCGACTCCCCCCACCACCACCTTCAAAATTACTCCTCTTGTGTCACAATTTGTAACCATTATTGTCAATACAAGGTTAATAGTAGTTCAAATATGCTCGGGGTATATTCGAACCCGTCACAAAGCTAGTCACCGTATTTTGTAATGCAGAAAATTTTCCATTATAGACAAAATGTGGAAATACACCTAAAATCAGCTTGCACCGCCATCTACCCAGACTATGAGATGAAAGCATTTCAGAGTGGTTATTTATTGTCCGGTTTCTAAGACAGAAGAGGAGATAACCTTTCCAAAATGCTTGCATCTCACAGTCTGGGTAGGTGGCGCTCCGAGCTGATTTTGATGTTATTACTCAATTTGTTTACAGCGAGAAATTTTCACCATACGAAATTCATTCGCTGTGCTGTGTTATGGAGAAATTTTCTCCATAACAAAACACAGCGACTGAATTTCGTATGGCTTCGAATATTTCCCGAGCATATCTGAATTGGTAATAACCTTGCACATATATACATCACTGTTTAGCGGTGCCACCCGGTAATTGTCAATAATCGTACAAATGGAAATATCTGTATACATAACATATACATCATTTATCCATTCAGAGATGCTGAATCAGCTGGGTTAATAAATTATTTACGTTCGTCTCTGAATTAGTCTGATAGTAATCGCAATATAAATAAGTGACTTTGATTTCCAAAGATTAACTCCCGGAAGAAGTATTGTAGAGGTTGCAGCTTTTCAATCGATATTAATATATTACACATATAACATACGTTCTTTTGTATTCACTCCCCATAAACATAAGAACACATTATATCATATTATTTCTTGATATTTGTGTGTAATATCTCAATGTATCTGACACTATTAAATAATCTGATCGAGACATCGACATCTAAAAAAATCGTATTGCTTTATACTTCATTGCAGCAATGTATTTCTGCTCCATTGACTATATCGAAGAAACATTCCTGCTTGTCGTATAAGTCACAGAGTGTCCAATATATGCCATATTTGGAACAAATAGGCAACGTGTGTATTTCGAAACAAATTGCTCAGATCGGAAGCCAAATAAAACGCAATAAAATGTCGACGACAGACAACAATAGAGGAGGTGGAGAAATTCTACGGATAATTTTCGGCATATGGTTTTGAGAT
>NC_043006.1:32968497-33013497 GCF_006345805.1 Octopus sinensis | reverse complement strand
AAAACATGAAAAAAGAAGACGAACTTTTGTATTAATCTTTTGTAAAGCTAAAACGCATTATTCTTTAACAAGAGTAGTATTGACAGTGACTTCGAAGTTTCAGCCAGCTAAGCCATCATTAGACTGAGATGCATTTAAGATAATCTTCACTTTATATAGGCTTTATCGAGCCCAAAGCAATTTCTCGGGTATGTGGGGTTCAGTTGAATCGTGTATACATACATACATACATACACACATGCATATATATATATATACATAATCAAATATACATACAATGATATTCACACTTATAAATATATATATATATATATATATATATATATATATATATATATATATATACATAATACACACACACACACACATATATATATATATGCACACACATACACACATATATATATAAAGATTCACTTGAATCAGGTACTTAAGTTGAGGCACCAAGTCAGTCCGGTATTGTCCGCACAGCTCTTACCTGGTCCTTAAATCCCTTTCTAAATTTAATTATTTAATATACAAAATATAATATATTAATAATAATATATAAATTTTGCTCAATTTGGATATATATTTTTCTCCCCGCATCCTTAATACCCACTTAAATCTCATTGTGATCTCCTTTGTTTTCTACGTTAGGCTCCTTTTAATTGATAATAATAATATAGTTTAATTAATCCCTGCCCTTCTTTCTGTTGCTGAAAAGTCAGGAGAACAGCATCCTACGAGTCAGCAGCGTGTTCTTCGGGAAATATTCTCTTCCTGACGACTTCCAATACAACCCCATGACATCTGGACGTCAAGGAAGACCTGGATGTGAAACGCTTCAGCATATTAAAGCAGACAATGCATGGGTATGTTTTCTAAAGACTTCAAGATGACGCTAATATCGACATGAGACGCAGCCTCTCGAGTACTCGACACCGCTATATCGCATTATACAAAATTGCTAGGAAATACTTAATAGACAGCAGAGACACTGAAGCACCTGGAGTTTCAAGAGGTGACGGAAAATATTGATGATATCACATTTCTGTGGAAAGCATCTATATCCTTTTGTTACCAACCCGGCTGAAACCGGCTCTGGCTCTGAGTACAAATGTGTCGTTTTCATGAGTTTTGAATTAAAATCTTCCACCAAACCTTAGTCACAATTTTCGCTCCTAACACTAGCTGAATGATAACTAAGTTATTTTACTAACTTCTTCGCTATATTTAAAGTAATTGAAAGAAACACAGAGCATCTCAAAATGAATACAGTAACGAAAGGGTTAAGTCACCACTGCCCTTCCTCTTTCTGTTTATCACCCATATACCATCGTCTTGGTAGCATCTTCTATGGTATGTTCTTTTATGTAGACATGACTATTTATAGTCACAGTAAAATAAGGGTAAGGAAGAGTATCTGACATTAATTAATTTATCACCAGAAGCAAGAACTTAGATACTTCCTTACAAACATTCATACACGCGTACACATATAAGAACTGCTAATGTTCAATGTAGCTAATTCTGAGAACAATTTTCTGCCTTGTTTTTTGTTTTTGTATATAAAGTAATTCATGTTGTTGAATCCCGAGACGGTCATTTTGCCAATAAACACACGCACACTTTCTATTTCACTTCTATTTTTATAGGTCAACTAATGAAACGTTTAACCAAGCAACAAATCTACTGACTGATCAATAATTCTGTCAATCATTCAATCAATCAATCAATCAATCAATCATCAGAGTACTTTTGAGGCCATTTGTTATCCCATCAATGACCAACCTAATTCGATGAGGGGCTATACGTAAGATAATCGAGAAAAAAGCCATAACTAAACCATGAGCTAGAATCGAACTCGGAACAACATGCTTCAGAAGCTGATTTGTGAATTACACGATGTTTATTTTTATCGTTCCACTTCTTATCATTTTCACTAATAACATTTCTTCTTACTTTCATGGTTTCTAACAATGTCTCTTTTTCTTCGCAGACTTTCTTTCGTCTTGATGTTTTGGTTCACATTCTTACCATTCCTAAACATGTTATTCTTTATTCTATTTAAAGATTTTATTTTTTATTATTTTTTTTTCAAAAGTTTTCTCACATTGGGTCTTCCTTTCAATGTTTCTGTTCTTTTTCTCCATACACACATAAGTACATGTATATAGATCTATAAACATACACGAAATACATACAAATATCTATCTATCTATCTATCTATCTATCTATCTATCTATCTATCTATCTATCTATCTCCCAGTTCTAAATATATAGCTATCTTTCCGTTTATAAGCTACTTTGTCTCTTCTCCTTCCTTTTATTTCTGTTCGTACATATTCTTTGCAAGTTATTTGTTGAGACACCAACATTCACTTAAACCTGATATATCTTCGGCTATTACAAACAGAACTATCTATTATCTATATATAAACCGATAAACATTTAGGGATTAAGCTGAAGAATTCGACTCTGAAATTAGATTAAAATCCCATAGTAAGAAGAGATGTCTTTAAAACACGTTTTAACGTCTCGAAGCGTTTGTAACTTTTATTGTTTTTCCTTTATCTTTTGATTATATTTCGTTATTGTCTGACTTTTGCTATGAATTTGGCATTACGTGCGTGTACCCGGCCACTGTTTTCTTTTCTTCTGCAACACCCGTCCTGTTAAATATGAATGGCACTTTCAAATGAAGTACTTTGCTTCCGACTTTAGTTCAGTATTGATTTTCTTTGATGTATTTACGAAGTCTGGCTTCTATTTTATTATGTATTTGATTTTGTTATTTATTTTATTATTTACTTGATTTTGTCCTGATAGAAAGTGATCGAGCAAAGAAATAATAACAAAAAGAAAAGGAGACGGAGGGAAAAAAAATGAAACCAAAAGAAAGAAAAGCTATAACAATGCTGCAGTAATGCAAATGTTAAACTTTAACAAGTGCAGAAGATTGACAAAATGCTTTGCACTAATTAGTTACGCCACTTGACATATGGAGTTCGAATCCTGCCAGAGCCGACTTTTCTTTCTTTGTTCTCTCAGAGGTCGATGATGTCTGTCACAGCTGAGTATAGTGGCAGACATAGCTGAATATATCTCATTTCCTCCAGCACCAACATTTGTAGTTTTGTGTCCGTATTAGAAATTAATGAACCTTCAGAAGCAAAGTGGACTGACACAATGGTGGAGCTAAAGATTGTGTCTTTCATCCTTTTGTTATCGATATAATTAAATACCAGTGAAATTCTGGGGTCAATATAATCGATTAAGTCTGGTAGAATCGTTACCACACTGGGCAAAAAGCTTAGCCGCATTCTGTAATTTACTTTCTGAGTTCAAATTCCACCCAGGTCGACTTTGCTTTTCATTCTTTAGGTGTCGATAAAATAAGTACCAGTTGATCATTGGGGTCGATGTAATCGACGTACCCCCGGCCCCGAAACTGTTGGCTTTGTGCCAAAAATTGACATCAATATAATCGATTATTTCTGTCATACTCACAAAATGCAATATATTTTCGGCTGTTAGAAATTTGTATAACTTTTAATACCTGTTATACACCGAGCTCTCTAAGACTTCGCGCGTTCAGCGTATATTTTAAAGGGGAAAACGGTGAGAGAACGGAAACAGCAGACTACCAGACTAAGTCCTATGAAGTATTACACAACGTCTGTTTACTCTTTGAGTTCAAGTCTTAGAGGTGGCAACTGCGTCTTATTTTCTACTGGAGTCGAAAAATTAGCTACCGTCTGTTCACCCATATGACCTGTCAGGAAGACGACAATTATTCCTATAGTAATTGGTGAATTTCGCACAACGCTCCAAATGCTATTAAAAAAAATTGAAAGAATTGAAATTGAAAATCACATTGTTGACCTGTAGAAAAGTAACGTCCTATATTCTGCAAGAATCTCAAGGAAGAAGATTCTTGAGATGTGAGGAGACTTGTCACCAAAAATCAAGACAAAATGCATGCTAGCTAAATTAACATGAAATAATAATAATAATGATAATAATAATAATAATAATAATAATAATAATAATAATAATAATAATAATAATGTAACTATCATCCCAGTAGTCGTAGGGACACTCGGAGTACTAACAACCAAGCTCGAGAAATATGTCGGAGAAATTTCAATTGTTATGAGAGTAGAGCATGCTAAAAAATTGTTCTATTGGGGGCAGTGGGGACTTTCATATTTGTCCTTGGACATTAAATACCTTCAACAATACTTAACATCTATGAACCAAGTCTTATAATTCGTGGAAAGAGACTCTAAAAGACCCTATGAAGCCTTTGGCAACAAATTCCTGTCCGCTCTCACATAATTAGCCGGAGCTAGTGAAATCGAGAGGTCTGAAAAGTAAAATATACTAATAATGTGTTACTCACCTGAAGTACAAGAAGACAAAACTAGAGATCAACAAGCTGACCAGAGATATAGTTAGTCCAACGATTTCCATAGTTCGTGTGCCGTAAGCGATCGATTTCAAAGCCTAGAATTACAAAAGAAAACGAATAACATATATATATATATACATGAATAAAAGACTAATAGCTATTGATGTTTGCCTACATATATACATACATGAATAATAGATCTATCTATCTATCTATCTATCTATCTATCTATCTATCTATCTATCTATATCTATCTATCTATCTATCTATCTATCTATCTATCTATCTATCTTATCTGTGTATATATGTATAAATATACATGTGTGTGTGTGCGTTTGTGTGTGTTCGTGTGCGTATATGTGAGTGTGTGTGTGTTAAGAGAAAGTATTTTGTATAATTCTTCATTTAGCGCTTTCATCTCTTTTGAGAGATTCATCATGAACAGTTATTTTCAGATTATTCATGCTTTTTGTATATTTATGTGTAACAGTTGAAAAAAATTCTGGAGTTGAATTGATAACAGGTCATTCTTTGTTCATATTTTGAATCATAGATTCATATTTTGAATCTATAGGTGTGTGCATATATACGTGTGTGTCTGTATGTGTGTAATCGTATGTTGTGAATTCTTGGAGGCTTGGTTAGAAAGTAAATATAAAAAAATGAATGAAAGAAAGACTGGAAGAAAGATAAAAGAGAGAGAGAGAGCGAGATGGTTGAAATCGCATTCTATGTTTGGTTAGTTGTCATATTAGTCAGCTGAATAAAGGGGTCTTTTTTTCTTGGGTAGTGGAAATTAATGGGAGTTCAAAAAGTCAATTTTCCTTTAGTCATTCTGTTTTTGATCAGTTGTCATGTTATCCAGCTGCAGAAATTATAATCTATCAAACGGTTTTGGAAGATTTTTTAAACGTGTTGGTGTCTGTCTGTATGTGCCTGTGTTGTGCGTTAGTTGCTCGAGTGAATTCCTTTAGTTATTTTTGTGACAGTCTGGGACACAATTGTTTTGAATAAGAATTTCTCATATGTTTATGAAAATATAGTTCTCATACGTTCAGTTCCGGTAAGAATATAGCTCCGTTGCTTTCCGGTATTTTGGATCATGCCCTCGACATTTGTAACATGGAAAGATCTTGAGTCTGTCGTTTACTCATATTTTCAGATGCTTACTCGGCGGAATCTTGCGTAATTCTTTAAGTATGATGCATGTCTGTAGATTCATGTACGTTGGCAAAGAAAATTGTTGGTTTCGCCAAAGAATAAAGCCGTCATCTAAGAAACGGTTCCACTTTTCAATATTTTTTCTTGAAATTTTGGTCAAGAGTTTTTTTTTTTTTACTTCATCGTATTGCTTTCTTTCTAAAACATCCACCACTAGGTTAGCATATGAGGGTGTACATGTTGTCCCCGTAGTTGTGCCCTCTATTTGTCGATGTTTTACCATTTAAGTTAAAGGTGATCTCTTCTAAGACCAGGCATGTGGCCTTGGTAAGGAAATCTGTTTTAAAACGTTAGTTTGCCTTCCCTTTCTATCCAGTGATTGGGTGCTTCCAGGCCCAACGATGATGGTTGAATAGTATGCATAGGCTCAGTTGGTCAGGTTTCGAAATCCAAATGGAAGGTGTTATGATAGTTGGTTCTGATATGACTCAATAGATGAGCGCCTGAAGAAGCTATCCCCATGACCCTCCCACGAACAGTGGGCGGAGAAGATGAATGAATGGAGGGACGAGCTAATGAGCCAAGAAAGCAACTGGAATAAGCCATTGTAGTGAATTTTTATAATTACAGTAAGTAGGGATATACTGAAAGTTTCTCACTTGCATTGTCGCTTATTTACAGAAAATAAACAAACGTTTAGCGCAGCCATTGTGAAACTGCGCAAATATAAGGGGAAATTATTTCAATTAAACAAACGAAAACTATTTATTCTCCAAGTGTATAAAAAATCTACTTCAGCTGATCTGGTAAAAAGTGTATAGAATATACTGAGCTAATGGCTGCTGTTGTCTCTTCGTCATGAACAAAAATAAACAAAAATAAAAAAAAGACTCTTTCACATTTAGAAATGTAAATTAACTTTAAGCAATTAAAAATTAATTTCTCGTTTTTACACTAATAATCGCTCTCTTTTCCAAAATTCCTTCCCTCCACTTTCTCTGAGTACATATCGACAAGAGAATATTCTCATTCATGCATGTATACGAAAATCCAAAGATATCAAACCTGCACCTGCAGTTATACTCAATTCAGATGGATAACACGCATTGCCGCATAAACATACATACATACATACATACATACATACATACATACAAACATACACACACACACACACACACCCACACACATATATATATACACATACATATATCGAGAGAGAGAGAGGGAGAGAGATAGAGAGATTTAATGAGAATAATGAAACATACATTGTACCTGCTTAAAACATATTAATACACGGGCATTAATTCAAATACTTTTACAGATACATAAATATTTATGCGTGTATACATATATGTATACATATCCCCCCGCCACCCGCGCCACCCCCGGCACGAATGCATGTTTATGTGCATATCTGTGAACCCGTGTTCATGCATTTACGAGCAAAAAATATTTGCTTAATTTATATATATACATTTATATCTTGGATACAGATATCTGTCTGCCTATCCATCCATCTACCTACCTACCTACCTACCTACCTACCTACCTACCTACCTACCTATCTATCTATCTTTCTATCTATCTATCTTTCTATCTATCTATCTTTCTATCTATCTATCTATCTATCTATCTATCTATCTATCTATCTATCTATCTGTCTGTCTGTCTGTCTGTCTATCTATCTATCTATCTATCTATCTATCTATCTCTATCTATCTATCTATCCTCTCTCTCTCTCTCTTCTCTCTCTCTCTCTATATATATATATATATATATATATATATGTATATATATGTTTCACTGCCTGTCTATTTATCTATTTGTCTATCAAGATGTATATCTGCTTGTCTGTGTATATATCCGTCTCTCTGTCTTTCGCTGTCTAGCTACATATTCTATTTTTCATTCTCTCTCTCACTCTCTCCCTCCCTCTCTCTCTCCACACACACATACACATATATATACATACATACATACGTATGTGTGTATCTACATGTATATACGTCTACGGGCACACGCGCATATATATATATATATATAAACACACAATAAATGGATTTCTGCAAATATCTATTTATGTACGTCTCTGTTAAACTAGTGACTGTTTTAACGTATTAATGCCTATCAGAGTGAATAAATGAGTATATTTAGCTATAAAAAAATCCAGCATAGCGTATACATGAAGAACAGAGAACAAAGAAGCCATAAAAACTGGACTAGTGACATGGAAAATAATTCAAATTGAATTTCTTAATATTTTTTTCCCGATGTGAAACATCCAAAAATGGTATCTATGTTATTTACGTGTTTATGAACATTATGGTAACTAACTTGGCATCAATGCAAATATTCTTTATCTCTTTGATCTCTTGTTTTTGATCTGCTGCGGTAATGTGTGATTAAGTTTATAGGTAGATCAACTATTACAATTCCACGATTGCGTGTATATATATATATATATATATATATATATGCGCATGTGTGTGTATATATAAGTTGGCATATAAAAAACACGTTTATATATATGTGTGTGTGTGTGTGTGTGTGTGTGTGTGTGTATACGGTACATAAGGAAATGGAGACGATGCAAAACGACACACATCATCCGATAGACATTCCAGTTTGTCTATTTATTCCAAGTATTAGACGAAAACATACACATGTAGTAACTATGTGTTACACACACATGTATTTATATTACAGAGAAGAGCAATGGGTCAGTTTCTTACAGCCGTTTCTGTCAGGAGGCAACGAAGTGCACCATGTCATCTTCCATCTCTTCAGTGTTCTGTAGGAATGGATAGATAAAGTTTGGATGATGAATGCACCTCTAAGCATTTTCAGAGGGTCTAAGTGGTTAGCGGGAGCTAATACATATATGCATACTCCTTTACTCCCTTATTTGTTTCAGTCATTTGACCGCGGCCATGCTAGAGCACCGCCTTTTGTCGAACAATTCGATCCCGGGACTTATTCTTTTCTACCACTCTCTTTTGCCGAACAGCTAAGGTACGGGGGGTATAAACACACCAGCATCGGTTGCCAAGTGATGGTGGGGGGACAAACACAGACGCACAAACACATACACACACATGTTTCCGTCTGCCAAATCTACTCACAAGGCTTTGGTCGGCCCGAGGTTATAGTAGAAGACACTTGCCCAAGGTGCCATGCTGTGGGATTAAAACCGGAACCATGTCGTTGGTAAGCAAACTTTTTACCACAGTCACTACGGTTTTCTATTTCCCGTTATCTTCATTTATATCTGAATCTACATACATACACGCACGCACACACACACACACACACACACACACACACACACACACACACACACACACACACACACACACACACACACACACACACATAAGCACACGCGCAAGCTTACTCACTCTCACACGTACATACATATATTCTTGTGCGTGTATGGAAGAGGGCATGTGTGGAAGGTGTTTTCGCATTTATCATCAACTGTCCCCAAATGTCATTAATCTCCTTAATACCTTGCAATGTGGTAGGATAATATTGCTAAAACAACATACTTATGCAAATTAATCTCCTGGAAAGACTAATCCGGGACGCATATAGAAAATATTTATGTGTACATTCCTATACATTGCAATGTAATGACTGTTGTTGGAATCTCCTATAGATACAAGAAATTAATCTCATCGGCTTCATTCCTTATTTGGGACACCGAAAATATGTTTTTACGGTCATTGGATGTTCACCGACTTAGTCTGCTATGCATAATATTTTGGATTTGTTGTACGTGTTAGAAAGTTGGGTACAAAGGGATTCACAGCTAATATCCCGTAAAATATTCTCTCTCTATCTATCTATCTATCTATCTATCTATCTATCTATCTATCTATCTATCTATCTATCTATCTATCTATCTATCTATCTATGTATGTATGTGTGTATGTATGTATCTATCTATATATCTATCTATCTATCTATCTGTTTTGCCATCTAGCTAGCTATCAATAAAAAATGATGATCGATCCGTAAAGAGAAACTAGTAAATGATTTCCTTTTATTGTATATATTAGGCGTAATGGGCTGATTTTCGTCTGGACAAGAAGTGAAATTGCTACTGAGAGTACGACAAAAAAATGAGAATCTATTTTGTAACGTAGAATCATTTATCTAAGAAGTGTCGAAGTCGGTCTGTCATTACATATATAATGAAGGAAATTGTTGTATACAGTTCTCAGGTGCACTACAACTAAAAAAAAAGGTCCATTAATTATACTGTTGGAAGATTTCAGGAAGCATGGGTGTTTTGAAGGATGTAGCGTTTGGAGCGCAAACAACTGATGCGGGTAGTTTATTCATGTTTCAGCAATTCTGAGTGTGAAAAATGTTTCCGGAAGGCATAGGTGCTGTGCTGCTTTTTTTGATTTTATAAGTAGGTCCGCGAGTGTTTGTCATATGAAATAGAAAAAAGTGCACAAGGTTGCTGTTGGAGAGATGGTGGCGAATCATGTGGGTGTCAACCAAGTCAGTTGCCAGACATCTGAGCTTCAATGTGTCTATGCCCAGGGAAGCAGGACGTCCAGAGTATGGTAGATGTCTGACGGCAGGTATACGTTACGTTGCGCATTTCTGAACAGTTTTCAGGATATTTATATGCTGAGCAAGATAGGGGTTCCAGACTGGTGATGCAAATTCCAAGTGTGGATGTACCATTGTCTTATACTATTTTAAATAGATAGCAGGAGAGCGGCTGACAAAAGTCTTACTGAGTGATGCTAGCACTCCCCCCCCCCTCAGCCTTCTGGACAATCTTAGAGATGTGGTTTGTCCAACGCAGATCATTGTTTAGATAATGCCCAGATCACGTCCGCTAGAAGACTTCTTGAGATTGAAGTTGCTGAGGGAGTATGTAAAGGCTGGATTTTTCTTCCCAAAGTGCATGGTGACGCACTTGTCCACAGTTAGGTTGAGTTGCCAGCCAGAGATACATTGCTGCATTATATCCAGGTCTGATTGCAGAAAAGATCAATAGCGCATAAGATATATTCTTTTTATTTCGAGGTACAGCTTGATGTCATCTGCATATGTCAGCAATGTAACATTCCGCAAATTGACATCTATATCATTAATATATTCAACAAAGAGTAGGGGTACAAGAACGGATCCCTGTGGTATACCAGAAGTCATCTCGTAGTGTGAAGAAGGATATCCTAGAACCGTAAGTACCTCTTTCCAACTGAGAATGAAGGACTTCAGCCAGTTATAGAGATCATCCATCATACCTATTGCAGAAAGGTTTACTATATGTAATTTGTGCGGTACAGAGTTGAAGACTGTAGCAAAATCAAGGTAGATAGCATCCATCCATGAGCTGCCATCAACAACTTGAGTGATGTCCTCATAACATGTTTTGTACTCATAGCGCAATAAAGAGACGAAAAAAAATTTTCCACGACAGCCTATCCGCGGCTCTAACGTTCCCCACCTCTGTCTTTCACTCTGAACTGCTACTTTACTGACCATGGAACAATGGAAGTTAAAGTCGACATCGGGGGCATTGGAACTAAGAAAGCAATGAACCAGAATTGGTATCGCTATGAAGTTTTTCGTTCGTTCGAATGACTTTTCCAGTATTGTCCTTGTAAAACCGAATATTTTGTTTACAATGGCAATTGGTAATTTTTGGTTATCCCAACCCCATTAAAAATTGGGTTATCTCCCTCGTTTTTTGAAACATATCGGTACTTTTGGTTATTTCGCCAACTAAAAAAATTGTTTAACCCTCAATAAAACAAAGAAAAAAATTTAAAAATTAATGAAAATGAAAACGGAAAAAAATTTAAAGGAAAACTGTAAAGATTAAGCATCTTACTGAATCTGATAACATTTTTATAACAAATCCTACAATTGCTATTGAGAGGGCCAAACGTCAACAATATGTTGAAGTATTGAATCAAAAGGATCTAAACCGTTTTAATCTAATCTCTTGTCACCACATAAACTCAGCTCTTTAGTGGGGAGACAACGCAGTTTTTTAATGGCAATTTTAATGGGGGTGAGACAACTAAAAAGTACTGGGCAGTTCTATAACGATGGTGTATAAGCAATTCTGATCAGCGTTGCACTGAGGCACGCTTATATGACGATTTTCACTTACGTAAATCACTTAAATTTGAATAAGAATTGCGGAGGAAATGTATTTCATTTTTGATTTTGTAAAATAAGAATCATGTAATTGTATCGTAAAACAAAAAAACATAAATAACATTATAAAGTCAAAACAAAAACATTGATACGTAATTTCAATATTTCGTGATGTCAGATTTTTGCGTCAGGAATTACAAACACAGGATTTTGTACAGTATTTTTAATATTTTTTTAATGCATGGTTCCACGTATTATTATATTGTGTTAAATCTTGCAAGTTTTAAATTCCCTGTGTGTTGGATTGCAATTCTTAACCCTTCTCTTCTTTTCAACAAAAACATAGTTTTCTTCATAAACACATTTCTTTGTGATATCTCTTTGTAGCATCCCTTTTGTAATATCGAAGTTTGTTATTTTGTTATGGAAAGGCAGGTATGAGTTAAGGAGATGTGGGAAGGCCACAAAGGTACTGTATGAGGCGATCACATGTCAAGGTATTTATATATACGTGTATATATATATATATATATACACATACAGATATACACGCATGTAGGCATTTGTGAGACATATGTATATATATATATATATATATATATACCGGAGTAACACATAAATGTGAAACAATGTGGAAAAAAGAGTACTCAAATACCAGTGGTAGAGTAATATGCTTTATTTAAAACAGCAGAAAATTCAACAAAACCTGTTACTCTGAGTTTAGCGAAACTCAGAGTAACAGGTTTTGTTGAATTTTCTGCTGCTTTAAATAAAGTATATATATATATATATATGATTAATGAAAAGGATGGCAGATAGAATTCTAGGGTGATTATAAGATGTATCTCGTTAGAATAACGACTGATCCGCAAGATGTCTCCTCGGTTTGTATATAGAAAAGCAGTAAATTAAAGGATACAGCTTCAATTTTATATCAGATCAATATTGAATATCATGCAAAAGTAACGAATACCCATACGTATGTATGTATGTATGTATGTATGTATGTATGTATGTATGTATGTATGTATGTATGTATGTATGTATGTATGTATGTATGTATGTATGTATGTACGTATGCATGTATATGTGTGTGTATGTATGTGTGCATATTCTGCCCTTCAAAGAATCGGAAGAAGCGTATAAATCATGACCAAAAATCCAAGAAATCTTGTGGACCAGAGTGGGAGACTTAACTGAACGAAGAAGCCATCGTTAAGAATGATTCAACGCAGCATGATCAGTCCATCTGATGTTGAGTTTATTGACCTCTTGCATCTATCTTCAGGTGTTCTTGCTCCTGATACAGTGAATAAAAGACATATTGGATTTGGAAGAAATTAGTGTGAACAGGTTTACCTCCTTTTGTATATAAAGCCTGCAATGCGAAATTGATGGTTTCTTCGACTTAATCTTGAATCAGCATCATGCAATATTAAAAAGACGAAAATGGTGGTTACAAAAGGAAATGGTGTGCCATTGGAGGCGAACAACAAACTGCCTGGCAGATTAAGTTTCATTATCAAAGTGCAGAATACTGACTTTCACACCTCGACTTGCAGTCTTTGTACTTTAGAAATAACTTTTGCCATAAGAAAAAGTATCCCAGATAAGACCACCAAGGAGTCATTTATGAACCACCAAGTGTCTGCAGTAGATATCAATGTAGCAGATTTAATTCTGCAAGAAATATATGTTGTTGCAGATATAAGGACCATGCTGCAATACTCGCCCTCTGCACCTGCGAACTTCTATCTTTTCGACGAATTTCTTTTACAGAATGTATTAAATGTACTTAATTGCCAAGGTGCAAGAGAGATTCACTTTCTAAGAATATACCTGCTCAACCATAAATACCAAGCATAAAGAAGGAGATTGTCTGCTTGCAGAGGAATACAAAACATCAAAATCCAACCAGATATTACAAACTCGGAGCAAATGATTCAATTGAAGTATTTTGTCAGTGCAGACTAGTACGCCAAAAGACTCGCAAAAAATCTTTTTTTTTTTTGGAGCACCAATTTAATGGATGTCTGGATTGCCAAACATATATGCACGAGAATGTAACTTTGTACTCAACACACCAGGAAAGAGTGTCCGGCATCTTAGGGAAACATAGAATGGCGAACGGGGTAATTAAATCGAACCTTATTATGAAGAACTAGATATTTGGTTATCTTGGCACGCAAAACATGCTCAGAAATATAATAGTCATCAGCAGCAAATATCAACAGAAGTTTATAGCATCACTTCATATATATAAAAATGTTAAATGATATGACTTTCACTGCTTTCACATCTACTATTAACTCTTTGTAGAAATTATATTAGAGAAAAGAAGGTAGCGTAAGATTATATGGTTATATCGAATCGCTGCACTTAAACAGAATTATAAAAGAAGAGAAATATAAAATATCGAAGACATATAGCTACATTATGGGTAGACTGTCTGGGAATCTTTCTTGATATCGTATACGTGTACAACGAGTCAAAATCTAAGCACTAGAAACTGATATTTGAAAAGTTTGCAAATAAACCGTCGAGAGGTGATAACAAGACATTAGAACGATAGCTTCTCTAGACTGCTGGAAACCGATTATTATACTCCTTCACATATCACAACGTTTTGAGAAATGAATAGACTTATTATAAAAACATTCAGCATGTGTTGTTTCGGAACGATTCGAAGATGTTGGATATTACCCAATATTTTTCAGACATTGGTATGATATTTAGCGAATTTAGTATATACTTTTATAATAGTAGGAAGAGGAAGTTTTGTGTTCTGACATGAAAATCAAAAGTATCTTGGACAAGATGGGACTGTGAGCTTTTATGGTGACTTTTACAAGAGTGAAGCCAAACTTTAATGAAGTATAAAAACAATAGACTCATTACAGCTGCCAGAGTACAACACGCATATTGAGTGCAACACATTTTCACTGTTATTTCTGACTTTCGAATTTGGCTTTAGGAATGAACTTCGAATTGAAATTCAGAAAATACATCCCAGTTTTAACAGAAATTATTACATTTTGAACAGAATATACAAGGAGTGTATTCCCCACGAAAGTGGTTTGTGAAATTAAATTTAAAGTATTACTGAGATATACTAATGTGATCCACGACAATTAACCAAACCAACAATCTGTGGCTGGTGTAACACGATTGGAAAATAATCATACAATAGTCATGTAGAAAAAAATCTTTGTCTTCTATCTACCATCGGCTGGAGGCAAATGGAAATGGAGGTGTCGAGCGCCTGTCTCATCATTTTGGGATTACTGACAAAAAATATACATATAAATATATAGAGCTCAATTAGAAAAATCTAGGATATCGAATCGCTCGAAGGCTTGTCGCTGACTGATCATTTAATCGGTCGATCATGTGAAACTACTGTGGCTTTGTTATGATGTCTATCCGGCTATCTAGCAATGCGGTTCTGAATCCGTTGCAACGTCGTAGTAACATGAGCAACTGAGACATGAGGTCAAGATCTCTCCTGATGACACTTAATATCGTTTAGATAGCAAATGGATTTTAGTAGACCGGAGAGAAAAAACACTTAGAACTGGCCTTCAAATAAGAAACATTTAAAAGTTCTAACACCTCAAGAAAAGCAAAAATTAAACCAGTTTACTAAGGAGATTTCCATGGGTACATAAACCAAGTGTGTCGACCATTGTAAGTAAAGACGGCACTGAAAGTTTAACATGGAATGGCGATACGTTTCAATGTATATACATGTATATATGTGTATATATATACATACAGATATACATACGTATGTAAGTACGTACGTACATGCATACATACATACGTATGCACGTACATACATACATACATACGCTGGGGCACTGGGATATGTAACACACTGCCTAAATCTCAATCTTGAGAAATTAGGCTTTTCAAAACCAGAAAGGAGAAAGCTGATTCGAAGACTACAGATCCAATCCATCACTGGAACTGTAAAAATATCTATAACACTTTTCAGAAGTTTATCATGTAAGTATATATGCACATAATTAGATATGCAAAACACACAAATCTGCGCATGTACATACACGCAAAAATAACCTGTTGATGTTGAAATTCCAATGAAGGAGCATTGGATCTAGGTTAGAAACCGGTTCTTTCTCTATTGGCAAGAAATATTGAAATAAATCTGAATAATGATATACTTACACACAGACAGACACAAAAACACATAAACACACAGACACACAGACACACAGACACACACACATATTATCTATGTATTTATGTGTGTATGTGTGTGTTTATATCTATCTCTCTCTCTCTCTCTCTCTCTCTCTCTCTCTATATATATATATATATTATATATATATATATATATATAAATGGTCAGGCCATAACTATTTTTCAAAAGACTGGCGAGAACTCATACAAAACGCGTGCATGCGCGCACACACATACACATATTCATTGCAAAATATAAAATTCTAAATGTAAATTAATGTTTTTCTCTTCAAAAGTAACACAGGAGAAACAAACTACGTTGAACAATTTAGAATTAATAATATCGAGAACAGCTAGATTTTTGAAAGTATCTTTTTTCTCACTTAAAATATGCACGTTGTGATTGATTAAAGACTCCGAAACAGACAATGCTAATACTTTTAAAATATGCCATCGATTTCATCATATTTGCCAGACTGCCATAAAATAACGAGTCTGTCTTATATACAAGTTTATCAATTCTATTAAAGGGCAAATTGAAAACAGCGCTCTAAGTTGTTTGTTATATTTTGTCATTGGAAGGATAAAAGCAAAAACGTTCTTTGAAATATTTCAAATGAGACCGTAAAGCATAAACAAGTTCTACAGAATATTTTCTCTGGCGCTTAATACTGTTTCCTCTAACCCAACACATTGATTTTAGTCTTTATAGTATACTGCGTATACCCTGAAATACAAAATTCGACCAAAAATAGCGATTTCTAAAATTTTCAATTGCGTTGCGGGGCTCGAATAAAATGTTTATACACCTTTCTTTTAACCCTAATTCGCATCAAAATATCGATTCTTGGTTACCTGTTTCGAAAGTTGCATTTTTTGTTCCATTCTCTTATACACTAAGCAAAGCTAAAAGATGCAATTTTGTTTAACACTAAGTTAGGAGCACAGTTTATACACAAGTATGTAGTGGTTAACGTTAACGTCCTGGCGCAGGACCGTCGTGCGTGGGCTGCCATGGTTCGAGATGCCTCGAGAGTGGTAGAAGAAGCCGACTCAACCCGCCCAGGGTGAATGTCACCACAAGTACAAGTACAAGTAAGTACAAGTATGTACGGTAGTCATCTTAGTATTACAGTATAGTAGTTGTAGTATAGTCAACTAATGTTAATATTCACAGAAAATGGAAATTAAAAATAGAAAAAAATTAATTACAAGGGTCACTGCCAAAATGGACACCGAAGCGTTAAATGTGTTTGTAGTAAAAGCCAAACATCTTTCAAATGGCAGCCTGCCTTCTTCGAAAAGGAAGGATAGATGAACAGCATCAACAACAAGTTTTATAGTAAAGACAAGGAAATATATGATTTTAACTGATTAGAATAACCTTATCAACTATAAATTCTTTTTCTACTCTAGGCACAAGACCCAAAATCTTTGGGGGGTGGGTGTGAACCAGTCGATTTGACCGACCCCAGTACGTAACTGGTACTTAATTTATCGACTCCGAAAGGATGAAAGGCAAAGACGACCTGGGCGGAATTTGAACTCAGAACGTAAAGACAGACGAAATACCTATTTCTTTACTACCCACAAGGGGCTAAACACAGAGGAGACAAACAAGGACAGACAAACGGATTAAGTCGATTACATCGACCCCGGTACAAAACTGGTAATTAATTTATCGACCCCGAAAGGATGAAAGGCAAAGTCAACCTCGGCGGAATTTGAACTCAGAACGTAGCGGCAGACGAAATACGGCTACGCATTTCGCCCGGCGTGCTATCGTTTCTTATTTCTTTATTGCCCACAAGGGGCTAAACATAGAGGGGACAAACAAGGACAAAGAAAGGGATTAAGTCGATTACATCGATCCCAGTGCGTAACTGGTACTTTATTTATAGACCCCGAAAGGATGAAAGGCCAAGTCGACCTCGGCGGAATTTGAACTCAGAACGTAACGGCAGACGCAATACCGCTCAGCATTTGGCCCGGTGTGTAAACGATTCTGCCAGCTCGCCGTCTTATCAACTATAAACTCTGTATTACTTGAAAGATTCATAAATATCACGATTGAATCATAATTCTAGAAAATTCGAAGAGCAGAGAACGATTATTCCTGGAGGCGAATAAAAAATGAACAATTTAATGATGAAAATGAAATATAAAGCGAAAACGAAATATCAAACGCCTAGAAAATGTAATAAAAAAAAGTGACAAGCAAATTCCTACCTCGTTAATAACCTGTACAATTTATTAAGCCGAATAGAGATTATAGAACCTGTATTGGTTAAAACTCTCAGGGCTGAAATTTAATATTAAAGTCTTGTTGTCCTTTGCATGAAATTAGAAACTAAACGTAAGAGAGGAACTTATATATAACTGCAGGATAAAGGTTGTCAGTGAAGGACTAATAAATCACACTATACATGACCGTAATCTAAATTAACACTTAATGGAACAATGGCCATTGTACTATTCAATTTCACAATGCTACAAAGTTGATGTATTAGCCAAAAATATATTGTGAGAAGAATGGAATATGAAGAATCACAATAATATATGCTTTGGTAACAGGTAAAAAGGAAGACGTATAAATATCTAAACAAAACAAGACATGACATACAGATTGTACAGTAATGACAATGTACGCACACGCGCACATACGTATGTGTGTATATTTGTATATGTACATATGTGTGGATATTTGTATATGTACATATGTGTGTATGTACGTATGAATGCATGTTCTCTTCTGTTTTTAATTATTTAAATTCTTCCCCTGAGGAAGAAGCTGGTTTCTAACAAAGATACAAATCTACATCACTGGAGTGTAGATAATAAAAATAGTGCCACATTTTAAACTTGAGAAAAGGCTTGCAAACTTTTACCGTTCCACTTATTGATTGCATTTCTAATAGGCGAGTTAGTTGTTGGATTTATTTTCCTAAAAAGCCTAGCTTATCCAAATTATCGCTTAGATATTTACCTACAAAATCAAGAGCACCAATTTATTATTAGTATAAATGTGAATTAAAAATCTGCATATAGAAGCTTGAAGTTTCGAAGCAGTTGTTCATAGTCACTCCCTTTCTGTCTGACTTTCAAAGAGATATTCACGTCAGCAGGACAGCTGACTTCTAAGACGTTCAGCATTATATATATATATGTATATGTGTGTGTGCTTGATAGCAAGGTTATGAAGGAGAGCTTCTTGTTTTGTTCGTAATCCTTTAAATGTTAAGGAGGTCTTGCAGATTTTTATAGTCCCCGGATGAATGCTACCGCAGTACAAGTAGCAAGGAAAGTATTCATAATTCTCAAGAAAGTTTCTTTCGTTAAAAAGAGATAGTTGGAGAAGAAGATACTGGACGGACGGGCCGGTTAAATTGTTCGTGTTTGATTCAGACCTCCAGGTAGACAAGAACAAGAAAGAGAATAGGGTGGCAGTTTCACGAGGAGGCAAACTGTCTGTGAAATGTTGGGTAGGGACAGTGAATGCTTGCATTACATCCGTCATCTACCACCAGCTTAACCTTTACGACATTCTCTGTTCCATAGCTGACCAAAATGGAACACGTTCCTGCTTTCTGTGAATGAGACATGCTCCGCTGGACAAACGATCGGCTTGCTGTCCACGCCTGCTGCGTGGAGGATTTTTATGGGTAATGATGCGCAGACATGCGCTGTGTCTATGACATCTCCAACGTTTCCTTGACGGTGAGCAGCTGTAGTTGGCTTTAGTTCAACACGCTTTTCCGCAGCTCGTCTCCTTCAGAGAGTTGCATTCCTAGATCAAGCGTAAAGCCAGACTGGACGCCTGGCACACAAAATGTTGTCAGGCGTTCACAGACCTCTAGTCAGTCGAGCAATGTGGCCGGTGAAAGTTCCACTGACCACATGGTGTTATACAGAAGATTAATGGTGGGTAAGAGAGGTGACGCCTTCGGAGAAACACTGGGCGTCGATGAAATTCAGCTGGTTGGTCTTTCCTTTCTTGGAGGTCATTCGGGCCGACGTCCATAAATAATTACAGTGAAGTCCGGTCTGGCAGTAGTATGGTAAGGCATTGCTGGTTCGAGATAAATTCAACAGGTTTGGTTGTACCGTCATCCCCGTCTCTCCGAGATGCTTGCAGAGCGATCAAACCTCCTGCATAGGCATGTGTGGTGCTCGAGCCTTGCTGACTTGTGGAATCTTGTCGAATAACTGCTGTTTCGTATTGGACGGGTTTGGTTAACGGCCTACTTCCGCACGAAGATCGACTCACCGCCTTCCTATCGCTATGGCGGAAGAGGTTGTGAGCTGAGTGTTACTGAAAAGACTGTAGATGGACTTTTCCCCTCCGGCCAAGCCCTGATCGAAATTTTCGTAAACTTTTGTAAAGGAAAGTGAGAGTTGAGAGAGAGATACTCTTCCCAGAAAATCTGTTGAAAAATGGGTGAGTGGCGAAGATGAAACCTAACCAGTCGACTGTAGGCTTAGAAACACAGTGGTGATAGAAACTGTTGCCATGGTACTCTTGGTGAGAAGAATGAAGTTCCATGGTTGCCGTTGGTTGACGTCTCCCAACAACTGAGGAATTTCGTTCTTAACATTTTCTCGTTCATTGCTATTGCTCTTATTTTTTATATAAACTCTCACTGGTCTATTTCTTTGCATCGTGTTTCTACGTACTTTATTGACAATAAGCAATTGTTATTACTAATATCATCATCGTCATCGTCGTCGTCGTCATCATCATCATCATTATCATTATCATCATCATTATCATTATAATTGTTTAACATTTGGTAGTTTCACGCAAATATCTATTGCGTCGTCTGCTACACCTCCATGTTACTGGGGTTTCTCCAGCATTCTGAGTTCTTTTCTGTTTGTTGGAAGTATGCAAACTCCCCTCCGTATTTTATTGCGTCAGATTCTGTTTTTCTCTTGAGGTGTGGTACTGACTTTTGTTGTATTATTGCTTGTATTGTGTGTTGAGTGTGTAATGCGTGGTTATTTGGATTTCTGGTTGAAGTAAATTTCACTGGATAACTGCTGTATAGAGTGTGTCTTGTGTTTGTGAGTTGTTTTGTTTAGGTTGTATTATTGAATCGATAGTGTCTTGCGTAGGATATGGACTTATTATTATTGTTACTTTATATATTGTTAATAATTTCTTCCATGATAGAATCCGTCAGCAATACTAACTTAAATAAAGATAGCTGAAGCTGAATAACACAATAACATTAATTTCAATTTGTATTAATTTCTATATTTCACCTGTAATTTTTAGAAATAATTAACCACTCTAAAAACATTGTAAAATGATTAATATATAATCAATAGCTAGTTAATCAATGAAATGAAACAAATATTTGTCAGGAAACGCCGATAGAATATCGACTTACAATACTTTTTTCTAAAATTTAATGATTAAGCAATGATCCTGCAATGAAAAATTAATTGTTTTTATTTCATTGATGACTATATTTTCCTATTTCAATATTACTTTGGCATAGCCTCAACAGCATACTTTATTGATATTATTTTTCTAAGGAGAAAAGATAAAATGGAAACGTGTGCAATTAAAGGGAAACAGCTGTATTTTCATTATTGGTTGTGGGTGGCGTGTCTGTTTTATAGGTCGTAGTTATAGGATGGGCACATCATTAGGTAATATATCTGCAACAGGTGGTGAATAGTAGATGGATTTCATGGTCGGCGTTTCGTAGATTAATTTTCAGGAAGATAATTTGAATGTAAAAAAAATAGAAACAGTAGTGTTAGCAGTTAGTGTTGTTGTTCTTGATGTTAAGAGAAAGCGGAGAGAGAAATAGAAGATGCAGGAGGGAGAGGAATGGGAGAAGAAGGAGGGAGAGGAAGGGGAGAAGAAGGGGTAGGCGAAGGAAAAAGAGAAAGGAGGGTGAGGAAGAAGAGTAGTAGACGATTGCTATTTTGTTGTGGTTTTTTGTTATCCCTTCCCCACTGTTATTAGAGAAAAGGAAAGAGTGTGGGAGAAAAAGTGTGTGTGTGTGTATGTGTGTGCACGTGCGCGTTAGAGACAAAGAGAGAGATGGTAGAAGTTGTTTTACTGTTGTTTTAAATTTATCATTATTGTAACTTTCTTTGGTCAATAGAAATTCTCCTTTCTTTTAGGCTTCATGTACCTTGTACAATTTCCTTATTTTAAGACAGTAGGGTATGGTTTGAAAGAAATTAGGTTGCTATCGGTAGTAGATAGAGCCTCTGTAGGCGATAATATTTCTGTTACTGTTAAAGTTAAGAGAAAGAGAGATGCAGACAGAGGAAGTGACACAGAAGAAAATAGAGAGAGTGAGAGAGTTGACACATTAGGTGTGAATAGGGCAGAGAGCAAGGAAATGCCTCAGGTACAAACCATCAAGAATATAAAACACCAATATAAGGTTATCCGCTTTATGCTGGAAGTGAGGGATTTGCAAATGTTCCCCGGTGTGTCTTTAGTAATTCTTTAAAGAATGAATGAAGGGAGGAAAGGGGAAAGAAAAAGGGTTTGCGGATTTTCTTCTGCATTACGCATTCAGATAGTTTCGTGATAGACTGTAAAGTATACGAAATGTCTTTTACAGCTAACAGAGTAATAAGAAAGTAAGTTAAATACATGCATGTATGTGTGTGTGTGCGTATACGTGATTACGTGACACACATATGCTTGCCATTCATTAAGTTATATATAGTACATACATACGTGTATGTATACATACATACATATATATATATATATATATATAATTACATACACACACACATATATATATATATAATTACATACACACACACACACACATATATATATATATATATACTTACATACACACATACATACATACATACATACATACATACATACATGCATACATAATATATATATATATATATATATATATATATATATATATATATATATATATATATAAAATGATAATTCATGGCTGGTGGAAGTCGAAATATCAGATAGGATATTTGGGTTGTGCACACAGAGAAACCCAGCTCTGTGAGTATTTAGCGTCTAAGGGAATTGTTCAAATCGCGGATTAGTCTGTTGATATACTCTAGGGTGTCCGACAAGTGGTAAGTTCCCTTTGTGTATTATAGTCAAATGAATAATAACAACCGATGGATAATTGTCAGCTCATCACAGCTGTTTCTTTCGTAACTTTTAATAGAAGAAAGAGAACATTACATCATTGTAAAAGACCATAATCGTCAGATGAGAATTAATTTTTACAAAGCGAAGAAGTATCCCAAGAATACAGCCAGGTTGTGGTGACTAGAGTCTGTCGAGGCCAACTGTGAAATGGGAGAACGAACAGCTATGTTGGCCGTTTAGGCTACGAAAAGGGAGTAATATGATACCCAAGATCATAGACCCGGGCGAGGAGTCTAAGTAGGCTGGAGTGGGGGTAAGAGATAAGTTATTATAGTAAGCTAGGCGTAGTGGTTAGTAAGGAAGTTTATAAAACAATTAAGGATAAGGGCATCGTTTGTGGACCACTGAACTCAACACGTTTTTCTTTCATTCTCTATTTATTTCCTATTATTCCTTTCTGTTGAAGACCGTAGGCTCGAAACGTAAAAGACTTTTCCATTTTTCTCGAGCGTCAAACTAATATACTTGCTTATTGTTCCTACACCTGTCTTCGTCTTTGTTATTCTATAAATTTGAACAATATGTATGTGTGTGTGTGTGTGTGTGTGTGTGTGTGTGTTCGTAGTAAGCATCCGTCGATCTCAAAAGGCCGTGGATCTGCGCCGAAGAAATCGTGTCAGCTACTGATGGTGGTGCAGCGTCTGTTGTGACCGCACAGACCCACACAGAAGTGGCAGTCATACATACAGAGACTGCAAGAGCTCTCTGCCGGTGCCACTGGTTTCTCCTTCCGTCGAGTGCGTTTTTCTTTGGTGGCGAGTTCCTGTTTTCCTTTCGCTTGCTTCCTCCCCTTCCGCTTGCTTCGTCCGCTTCCGCTTGCTTCCTCCATTTCCGCTTGCTTCCTCCTCTTCCGCTTGCTTCCTCCCTTTCGCAGTATTTACCTCCAGTGTGCGCGATCATTTGCAGCCTCCCCTCACCTCAGGACGTCCAGATCAAGTGACTTCGTATCCCTCTTACAGACATCCTTGAAACAAAGATGATGTCATCCTCGTGCTTTTGTGCCGGTGACCAGTTCCCCAGATACATACACTCTTTACACACCTATGTGTATATACATACGCATGTACATGTGTACGTGTGTGTGTTTAAGTATGCGCCATCTTTTCTCCTTATTTTCCTGTATATTTCATTTATTCTTTGTAATTTTGTAATTTTTGTAACTTAAAATTCTTGGCTTTTGTTATTTTTCTTTCAGCTCACAGACACCCTTTTATATTATTCTATTTTCAAGCAGGATTTTTATGTCACCTACATAAGATTCTCTCTCTCTCTCTCGTTCTCTCTTTCTCTCTGTCTATCTATCTATCTATCTATCTATCTATCTATCTATCTATCTATCTATCTATCTATCTATCTATCTATCTATCTATCTATCTATCTATCTATCTATGTGTCTGTCTGTCTATCTATCGTTCGCTCGCCCGTTCCCACTCTCTCCCTCTCCCTCTCTCTCTCTTGTGTGCCAATCATTCACCGAATAGAGTCTTGTTGGCTTATATTCCTGCTGTTAAAATGTAAATCTCTAGCTATATTTATTCTCAGAATGAAGCTTGTCTATATACATATATATACATGCATATATAGATATGTGTGTATATATAGTATACACATACACACATATATAAATGAGTGCGTATATATAAATTCTAGAGTCGCAGGCGTGGCTTTGTGGTAAGAAGCTTGCTTCCCAACCACATGTTTCCAGCTTCAGTCCCTCTGCGTGGTATCTTAGGCGAGTGTCTTCTACTATAGCCACGGGCCGACCAAAGCCTTGTAAGTGGATTTGGTATATATGTATGTATGTCTGTCTATCTATCTATCTATCTATCTATCTATCTATCTATCTATCTATCTATCTATCTATCTATCTATCTATCTATCTATCTATTTATCTATCTATCTCGTCAATATTGTCACGCCTACTTCCTTCAAACGGGAAGGAAGAGCTATTTTCCTCATTCTTGTGGCTATGGCGAAAGAATGTATCTGGTGGACGAGTCTGAAAGGATTGGAGACAAACACTTTCTTCTCTGGTCAATCTCCCATCAACTTTTTCAAGTATCACTTGAAAAGGAAAGTGAGAGTAGAGAGTCAAGTTTTGTCTAGCGAATGTTTCAAAAAAAGATGGGTGAATGTAGCAAGGATGGCACGTATGAATGACGAAGCCACCTTGAGCATAATCCTATGAAACCGAGAAAAACCGAGGAAACAGAGGGTTACCTACTTGCAACCAAATGTAGTAAGATGTAACATTATTGACCGAGGTTACCATGGTATTTTTCCGTAGGCTTTTCTTTCCATGGATAAACCTTATCTGCTTTCCCCTTTACACTTTACATCATGACATTTCTGTGATACACGATCCCTGTTGATCGTTTTTTTCTTTCCCTTTCTTTTCTTTCCCTTTTACGATCCCTTTTGATCGAAAACCTACCGCACTTTTTTTCTCCCCAAAAAGAAAAGGTCTACTTTGTAATCTGTTCCGTCTGTGTGCAGCCCTGTGTGGCTAATAAAGAAACATATTTATCTATCTATCTATCTATCTATCTATCTATCTATCTATCTATCTATCTATCTATCTATCTATCTATCTATCTATCTATCTATCTATCTATCTATCTATATACATATATATATATATATATATATTATATATATATATATATATATAATATATATATATATATATATATATAATATATATATATATATATATATATATATACATATATAAATTTATGTGACTGTGTTTGTCCGCACCACCATCACTTCACAACTGATGTTGGTGCGTTTACATCCCCGAAACTTAGTGGCTCGGCAAAAGAGACCAATAGAATAAATACTAAGCTTAGAAAGAATAAGTCCTGGGGGTGGTGATTTGTTAGACTAAAGGCGGTGCTCCGTCATGGCCGCAGTCAAATGACTGAAACAAATAAAAATAATAAAAGAATATATATATATATATATATATATTAGTCAATTTAGGCCTGTTAAGGTCACTCCTAAATTGTTATATTTATATATTTAGTCTTTGACTATTTTCTCTTTTCCACTAGGCCGTTGGTAGCGATAAATTTCTATTGAATTTTTTGCTACCCTAAATTGACTAATTGATAATTTTCTGAATAATTCTGAGATTGAATCGGCAGTTTATATTTACTGCTGATAAGTTTGGCGCGAATACGTCGGTCTTGAAAATTTTAAGACAGATATTCCGGAGGCATCGATACAGACGCCTCGTGTATATTTGTCTCTCCAGGTTTTTTACTGATGAAGTGTGACCTATGGTAGATTAGCTTAATTTAATTTTAATTAAGCTAATTTAATCATTAATAACACAGAAACGATGCATCGTCTAAAAAGATGAATTAGGGTAAATGTTTTTAAATTTTCACCTAATTTCTGATTACTACTACTTGGCGGTGTAGTTATGGCTGCTCTTTCTGGGACGAATGGCCTGTTAAGGTCACTCCTAAATTGTTATTATATATATATATATATATATATATATATATATATATTATATATATATATAATATATATATAAAAGTTGAGTTGTGGGGTATCGCACGAGTGGGATTATATAAGAAAAAAGGTTTAAAATGCAATTTAAACGATGTTTATTTACTTAACCGGTTTCACTCTTTGGTAAAAGATTGTCAAAAGTAACATTAAAAGTATCATTGATAATATGGGTTCAAAAAAGTTTTTTACATAATTGTCACATTGAATTATGCATTCAAAACAAGTTTTTTACATAATTGTCACATTGGATATTATGAATTCAAAAATGTTTTTTTTTATACAAAATTGTCACATTACATGTATAAATATAGTTTTGGTACAGAGAAGTTCAATAGTGTGGATGAGATATTTTGGAAAATTGGCAGAAGGATAAAACAATATATTATTGGAAATTTGGTTGCGTTAATTATTGGTTGTCGCAAATTGTCACATTACATGTATATATATACAGTCTTTGGTATATATATACAATCTTTTGACAGCAAAAATTAAAATGGATTTTTTATACATCTCAGAATATTTTAAGTTGAAGGCGAGAATATGTTGTTACTGACCTGTTTGTTTAAGCAGAAAGGTTGAAATGAGAGAAAAAAGGTTGTACCCAGTGTGGTGTATACTTCCCCTTCAAGCATGAATGGTTTTGGGGTTATCAGGAGGTTAGTTAGCACGACACACACACACACACACACACACACAGAACACACACACACACAACGCACCCACATATATAATATATACACACAACACACAAATATAACATGTATTTATATATAATATACACACATATATATATATATAACACACATACACACACAACACACACACACACACACACACACACACACACAACACACGCACACATCCATACATAATATAAATATCACACAATACACCTAGCATATATATACACATACAATATACAAATACAGCATGTATATAATACACATACACAATATATGCATGCAAATACGTACGCAATACATACATATAATATATATATATATAGACAATGCATATACATAATATACATGTATACATATAAATAGTGTTTACATACACTACATAGATATACCACATTACACACAATATACATACATACAATGCATACACATACACGTACGCATACATATAATATATATAAACACACACAGACATAACATACATACACAATGCATCATATATATACACGCAATGCATATACATGTATTCATGCACATATGGCACACCTACAATATACATATATACAATGCACACATACACACACATATATACACTTAATTGTACACAACATATACAATACACATACATACAATATACATATACACAATGCGCATGCAATAATGCACATGTTTATACACGCATAAACATTGCAAATAAATATACACACACACGCATATACATACACATATATATATACATATATATATATATTATATATATATATATGATATATATATATATACATATACATACATACATACATGCACATACATATATTTTTTCACAACACATACACACATATATATATATAAAATTCATCACACACACACCACACACACACACACCACATACACACACACACGCACACAGTGCACACACACACACTATTTACACACGTGTACACACACACCACACAACGCGCGCACACAACACACATACACACACACGCACACAGTGCACACACACACACACATATATACACACGCGCGCACACACACACAACGTGCACACACACACACACACACACACACACACACAACACTCACACACATACATAACCACATATATATAATGCTGCGTGTGTATGACATAACCTACATATATATAATGCATGCGTGTGTATGCCACGTATGTGTGCGGTCAATGCCCGCTAGTGTGTCCTATGCGTGCCGATGCGTGTGCATGTGCCCGCCCGCCCGCACGATATGCTGTGAGTGTGCGCGTGTCCCTGTGTGCTTGCTCTGGATGTGTTTCCAGGGGTATGTTAGAGTATGTTAGTATGTTTTAGTGTGGTCTGTATTTTTGAATAAGATTACTTTCCTTATTTATTCGTGTTTGGTCTGTGGTGTTGTCGAGCATTGGTATAGTGGGAAGACTAAGAATTGGGGGACTTATTGTGTGCACAAAGGTCTAAGTGTCCACTTAATGGTATCTGTCTTGTGGAGGGGTCCCTCAGTTGTTGTCGGTGAACTGTCATTCTTTCTCTGAGGGTAAGGCTCGTTTGCCCTATGTAGTCTTCGTGGCATCCTTCACACCTTATGACGTAGAGTAAATGTTTTGATGCGCACGTGAAATTATTTTTTATGATGAATGTGTGTCCCGAGTGGAACTTGTACGACGATCCCTCAATGAGGTGGATGCAGGTCTGCAGTTGGGGCGACCACATTTTTTGATGGTGGGCGGTGGTTTGTGTTGTTGTAATTTGCGTTGGTGAGGAGTTTTTTAGGGATTTAGGTTGTCTCTTACTTTATTATTTTTATGAGCTGCCAGTATTTTTTTTCAGGCGTGGGTCTTGATTTAGTTGTGGAATGTTTATATAATAGTGTAAGCTTCTGCATTCCTTGGGTTGTGTGTTGAGAGATAGGGGAGGCTATTTACTGTACTGTGGATGTGTTTGGGTTTTCGTAGGTCTTGAATGTTGATTGATTTGGCCCGTTCTATTCCGTTGTCTACTAGTGATGCCGGGTAATGTCTTTCGAGAAGAATTGCCCTTAGTTCCCGGAGTCTTCTATTTCGTGTTGTGTCATTGAGACATAGTGCAGATTCTTCTCGCTAGGTTGAAGGGGATATTTGTCTTTGTGTGTTTTGGGTGATTGGAGGTGAATAGAAGGTATTGTTTAGAGTCAGTGGGTTTGTAATGGATGTCAGTTTCAATGTTGCCGCCTTTTTTAATGATTAGGATGTCAAGAAAAGGGAGTTGGTCCTGACTATATTCCATTGTGAATTGAATGTTGTTATTTACACTGTTGATAAGGTTTTTGAAGTCTATAAGTTGGTCGAGTGTGTGGGACTATAGGATGAGGCAATCATCTAAGTAGCGTTTCCAGTTCTCCAACAGGTATTTGTGGAAAGACTGGCCGTACTATATTTGGATTTTCATAGATATGTGATTCCAGGTAGGCCATCACCATGTTTGCATAGGTAGGTGCAACTTTCGTACCCATTGCAGTTCCTGAGACCTGTCTGTAAGTGTTGTTGTGGAAATACATGAAGTTGTTTTGCAGAATAAATTTGAGGCCCTCAATTATGAATTCTTTTTTAATTCTTTCCGGATCTCATTGGGATATTTATCCAGCCAGAATTTAATGGCTTCAGTCCATATTCATGTGGATTGTGGTGTAAAGATTAATAACATCAAAAGAAAAGAAACGATTAAGGTGTCTTTTTCGGTATGTTTGGGGAGATGATTTAATAGGTCCAGGTCATCTCTTACAATACTTGGAATGTGTTTCAGTATTGGCTTTAAGATGATATCTATAAAGTTGCTAAGTCTGTGTGTTTCACAACTTGGGCCTGCCACTATTGGTCTCAGTTGAGATCAGTGGGATGTGGTATATTGATGCAGGTGAAGTGGACTTTTTGCAAGCTTCTGTGATAATTTGACTCTTGTGTATTTTTGGAAGCCCATAGAGTGTGCTGGTTTTTGCAATTAAATTTAGTAATGTAGTCGCATTCCTTTGCTGTCAAGTCATTCGGTGTGTTGGTAAATGAGTGCCTTCAGTTTGGTCATTGTTTTGGATTGCTGGTAGTCGACTACTCTTTCTATCGTTAGTAGTATGTGGTATCCTCTAAAAGGAGAGATACAGAGTTTTTATATTGCTCAGTATTCATAACAACGACCGTACTACCCTTATCAGCTTCCTTTATTGTGACGTCATGATGTCTCGTAGCGTATGGATGATTTCCCATTCTCTTTTACTGGTGTTGGGTTTGAGTTTAGGTTGTGGGAGTTCACCATAGGGAAGTTGGAGATGTAATCGCAAAATTTGTCTAAGGTTTTGTTTTTGCCTTTTATGGGATTATAGTTGCTTTTGTTACAGACCAATGTTTGTTATTATTAATTTTCCTGTCAAAAAATTCCTCTGTGAGGCGTAATTTTCTGCAAAAGTGTGAGATGTCATCCTGTATTTCCCTCAGGTAGGGTATATTGCGGAGTTGGGGTGAATTTTAGTCCTCTTGAAAGGATTTTTATTTGTGGTGTCGACAGGTTTAGGTTAGAAAGATTCACTATTTTGGTTTTTCGGGATTGGTATCTACCATCTGGGTTGTCGTGGAAACTGATGCCCTTGCCTAAAAAAGGAATCCTGGGGTTCTTCTGTTTGTGGTATTTTGCTGTATGTGATTCTGTCCCCCGTTGATATGTTGTCTGTTGAAGAGGTTTTGGTTGTTGTTATTCTGTCCCCCGTTGATATGTTGTCTGTTGAAGAGGTTTTGGTTGTTCCAGGGTCTGGGTTGTTGGTGTGGCCTCCTGGAAGAGTTTTGGTTATTCCAGGTTCTGGGTTGTTTGTCCTGGGTGTAATGTTGGTTCCTTAGAGTGGGTTGGAAACTATATTCATGGTTTAGAAGTGAATTCCTATATGTTGGGGGAGAACTCTGAGTTAGGAGCGGTTTGGGTTGGAATCTACAATCATAGTTCAGAGGTGGGTTTCTAAGTGAAGGGTAGGATCTCCGAATCTGGAACGGTTCTTGTGTGGGTTGGGGTCTACGTTGTCTGGTAAAGTTTTGTCTTGTGATGATGGGTGTCTCGGTTCTTTTGATGGGATTGTAGTGCTGTCTGTAAGTTCTGTTGTTGTTGTTGTTGATGTTAGGGGTGGTGCGTGTTCGGTGTTTTGTGGTTGGTTTTCTTTGTTTTTGGCGAGGGGTGTGATTTGAAGTAGATATTTTAAAATATGGGTTGCTTGAAAGGTGTTCCTTTGTGAACTCTGTTTCATAATTGGTGAACCAGCTGTTTTTTTCCATTCGCTGGAGGGATGTTAGTTCTTCATCCTCGCAGTTTTTCTCCAGAGTTTGGTGGTTTCATCAAGGAGTGCTCCTTCACAGTGTTTTGAGATTTCAATCTGCATTTCATTGTCAAGGGTCTTGGATTTTTATATATATATATATATATATATATATATATATATACATGCATACAAACCTGAATGTATGTATATTTACATTTACACGCACACATTAGCATACCAACTGTAAGATGTATAGAGAAACAATAAGAGATATTTCTATAAAAACACAACTTAAAAATCGATGTTATTTCGTGTGATATTGGAAAACTTTATTATTTCACGTATACTTTTCTTTCGTGCGATGTTTCTGTAGACTGTGTACATTATGTCATGCCGACCATATTCTTGGTGAATAAATCGGTTTCTTTATGACAGCTCAAAGAAACAGTATAAATCTTCGGCAAACTGGAACAAAATACTTTCTCCCCTGCAGCAGAGTTTTGAGAAATTTAATTTTTCTTTATTCCTTAGCGTTTTCGTTAAAATACGAAGCGAAGATAATTCTCATCTTTTAATATAATCAATCGGATTTAGCTTCGAAATATACAAAGAATGATGACAATACACGGTGTTCTAAGGACATATTGAATAACTGATAAATAATATATTTCGCAAAGCGCATTAAGTGCAGCAGATAAATATTAATATCGAAGCTAAAAGCTGCCCACAATCAAAGATGTGTAGAGATGTATCAGTTTGTATAGCGGAAACACGCAATGATATTAAGCCGGCTTAAATAATAATAATAATAATAATAGTAACGATACTACTACTACTACTACTACTACTACTACTACTACTACTACTACTACTACTACTACTACTGGCGTCTTCATTAATCAGTAAAGATCTGCAGGAGAGCACATGAGGGTACAGGAAGATTCAATACGATTCAACAGGGGTTGTATAAAAAAGGTGTAAACAACAAAATAACAGAATTAAAGAAAGAAAAGTTCCCCAAACCAGGGGTAACTTCCGATTGATGATCGTAGGTACCTCACTGAATCACTGTCATCTCTCTTTTAAAGTAAATGTCCCCTCCCTATCCTCCTTCCTCAATCTACAGGCACATGCTTAGTGAAGACCCATTCACTCGGACCATCCTTGCCACTTTCATTCACCTTTCAACAAATTTCTTGGAACATAAAACTTCCCTCGTATTTCTGAATGAAATTTGATGAAATCTTGGTGAACGAAGACGGTGTATGTTTTCAGTAGGTTCGCTTTGGTCCATCGCACAACCGATTTAGCTAAGGCCATTAAAGGGATGAAAACAGCTTGTCCTTCCTACCCGAAGGAAGGCGAGGAGGGATCTTCACAATGGACTCATTATGATTGCCGGATCCGTCCTACACACCACTGCATACTCTAAATGTCAATAGTGCTCCGGCACTGGATGTGTGGGTGCAGAGGCTTTTCGTCGCTCTGCATACGTCTTGGTCAGTACTGCTGACGGCACTTCCAAGCCTGGAGAGTTTATTTGATACATTGACGCCCTTCCTTTTACTAACCCTGTAAACACATGCTACGTTGGAATTTACCTCCCGTATTGCCCGACTGGTTGTGAGTGCTTATGACAGTGTGGTTGTCAGGTGCCATACTTGGTCTTCGCTTGATTCAGCGCTAAAGGTCCGTAAACGAGATGAGCTGTGGAAAGACAAATCCGATAAACGACAGCCACCACATCTGTTTTTGTTAAAGAATTACTGAAAATGCCTCGACCTCAGTGTATGCCTGCGATCCATCAATCACGACATGCCCAGTTCCCTTCTCAGCGGATGGTGACTATAAATGAAATAACTGATTTGTAAAATCTGTCCTTTCCACAGACAACAAAAGAGTAGGCATGGAGTAACATATGATGGTGTCGTTGTAAGTATTCGCCATCTCTACTCGACCTTTCAGGGATGCCTTTCTCTCAGCCAATTTGCGGGCGACGTAGGCTACTTTGCTCGTTACATAGTTTCTGTTTTTCTTGACGTGAGATATGAACCAAACCAAATCCCAAACAATTTAAGCGCTCCGTTCAGCACCCGACGCTGTTGGAAAGCCTTAGCCTGCCTCAGAAGGTGCCGAGTAACAAGCCCACTATTTTTTCCTGATTGAGTTTTGCTTCCGTCAATACCTCGTAATTTCTTAGAGTAGTTCATATCACCTCGATATGCATTGTGTTTGAGAATATGATGGTGATGTCATCTACGTACGCCAACACGCTTCTTTGTGCGAAATGCATTCCAATGTCTCTAATTTCTGTTGTAGAGGCTCAAGTGTAAGTAAATACAGAAAAGATGAAAGGGGACAAACTTGACCGACCTAGTACACTTTACGAAATGATTTTGTTGAGGGACAGTCACCCTAACGATCGAGCACATATTGCTGTATATTGCAGCAATCCAACAGCAGAATATAGGACAGAACCCGGCCGTCATGAGAACAGCCGCCATGTATTGAAAACTGTTAATTGATCTAAATGCCATCTTCCATACCCCCCACTCTCTCCCTGTATGAAATATTCACATAAGGTGACGGCGTATATTTGTTTATCATTTATGATATCATTAGCAACGAGCGCCAACCCCTTGGCTAACAACTTGCGTGGCATGTCGACATCTGAGCTCAATAAAATAATGGAGGAAAAATTATGAACGTGATTCTCATTGTTTCGGTTCTTTCTCAGTAAAATCGCAATTTCGCGACTCACAAAGTCAACCCGTTCTGCTGCTAGTTGAGGTAAATATCTGCCAAGCGGTCTTCAAGCACCTTCTGATATACAAAATTAAAGCTTGGGGGGGGGGGAGACTATTCAAACCAGGTAAGTTGTTCACCTGCAGCCAAACATATTATTATTGTTATTATTGAGTAAGAGAGCAGTGCATGCCATCGACGTAACATTAGGGTACAAATATAGGAACCCCAATGCACTTATCATGACTACCCGTCTGATAAGGGTACACTAGGCACAAGCATCACAACAGTATGTGCTCGACATGGTGATGTCATATCAAGATAAACAGCGCATGACCTCGCAGGTGAGACCGTTAGAATTTTCTTCTGGTTGAGTAGCCTAGTCAGCTCAAAAGACCCCTGATTAAGGATTCTATAAGGATGTTTCAAAAGGTGCATAATTCAAACCCCAAAGAATTCCTCTCAACACATACCTATGATGATCCCCCACTACTTCTGCTCGTGATCAGAGATGCACATATCGTCAGCCGCTAAGGGACATGGTCAGCTGGTTAAGGTCAAGCAACTGACAAGCAAATCTGCAGTATTGAGCAGAATATTTGTTGTAGCCCATCTTTTATTATACAAAGACAAAACCTGATGACACTTTTAATCAGTTAAAATCAAAAGCCATGACAGCCAGTAACTGGTATTGCAACAGGGCATTTACTATTATTATTGTTGTTGTTGTTGTTTTTGTTTTGTTCTTGTTGGTGTTGTGGTTATTATCATTATTATTATTTATGATTATTATTGTTATCATAAAAACAGGAAAATTCAGAGCATGCTTGTATACAGAAAAATAAAGTTAAAATATGCGAATAAGGAAAGGAAACTAGTCGAAGCGAGCAAAAATAAAACAAAGAAGGATAATAGATATGAACAGATACTAACCAATTTGGTCGCTTCTGGTTTATCGACGAACATTTTACTGTAAATATCCCAAACCTCCGGTATATAGCATCCTGTATAATTTGTCCATCCATTTGTATTTGAAGTCTCATTTTGATATTTGCCCAACCAATAGCCGTCAAGTCCACAACGACGTTCACTGAAACCTTTAAATAATAAAAATGAAAATATTAAGAATAACAAGAGGAATAAAAGGAATATTCTACATTGGTACAAGATCAGGCACTTTTAAAATTAGATGTCACCGATACCTATTTCATTAACCTAAGAATGGGAGAAATGTAGATGAGAATTGAACTCTGAACGTACAGACACGTATTACACAACATGTTTGTCGCTGCAGTTGCTGTTGCTGTTGCTGTTGAGCGAACGGTCTTCGTCCCAGAGCACGCAAGATGAGAGAAGTCCAAAACGTGGTCCTTTGCTATTCGTAAGACCCGCAGAAGAAAAAGCAGCTCAACCCACGATACCGAGTGCATCGACGGATGGATGAATGCGCATCCAGGCTCAGCGGTTACGTAGGAAGTCGGGGACAAGAAACAGGAAGAAAGAGTGAGAGAAAGTTGGAGCGAAAGAGTACAACAGGGTCGCCACCACCCCCTGCCAGAGCCTCGTGGAGCTTTAGGTGTTTTCGCTCAATAAACACACACAACGCCTGATCTGAGAATCGAAACCCCGATCCTCCGACCGCAAGTCTGTTGCCCTAATCATTGGGTCATTGCGCCCCCTGTCGCTGCAGTTGATTCTCTCGGCTGTCAATGCAATGAAGTCATTGCATGTGATGTTTGAATGATGGTGTATGTGGTCTATTAGTTCTTTTGTGTCTGTATTTATCGCTATGGAGTTAATAATTTTATTTCGTGGCAGTGTATGATCTGAAAGTTGTTTACGTAACTGAGGTTGCGCTTGTGCCTGTAACGTTTGTATCTGAGACAGTAGAGGAGGTTGCAATGGTGATGGGTGTCTTTAATAGTTTGGGGTAGTTCCTGTTGTGAGATGGTGCTGATGCATTGTTTCTTCTTATCTGCCAGTACATGGTATTTTTTTCTAATTCTATTAGTATTACATTATTGTCATTTAGTTCCCTCACTGTCACTTTCACCATACAATATACCTTATTGGTTCTACGCGGAGAGGGGCATGTTTTCTAGCATAGTTGTTCTTGCTTTTGACGATGATGTGCTCTTGAAAGCGTCCTTTGTATTTTTGTGCTGTTTCCATAAGTGCTGCTTATAGTGTTGTACCTGGAGCTGCAATCAAACTTGCTGTGTTGTTGAACATCTGGTGTTGACAGTAGTGGTGGTCTACTTTCAATTGTCAATTCCTTTTGTTGTTGTTATTGGTGTCAGAAAGCGTTGAGGCAGTTGGTGTTTCTACAGTCGTAGCATCGGGGCCTTCTATCCTCCACCATAACCTGCCATTGATTCCCTTTTGAAATCTATATTAGGTTCGGGGATTTTTTTCCAGTGTTTTTAGTTTCATCTGAATCAAAATCTTCAGCCCAACTTTCTTTTCAGAATTTAATAGAGTCTCGAACCCACAAGAGTAAACATGAGAGACAGAGACAGGGAGAAACAAGGAAAATGCCCCTTGTATTTTAATACTATGCAAATATTCTTTAAAAACTTTTCATTTAACTTTTCCAAAATTCAATTCTTTTCCATATTTAGTTGAAAAAGTCTCTATGACCGAAATCGGTACTGAAATGTTTTTCTATAAATTATTTTTAGCATTTTCTACCTTGACTTTTTTCCATATAAATATATATATCACCTCGTGTGTTCCTTTTCAGCCTTCTATACACACACACACACACACACACACACACACACACCACACACACACACACACACACATATATATATATATATATATAGATGAGAAGAACGTTTCAAGCGAAGTCCTTGACGGTATTATTTCTACATCGATTTACTGACACTCCCTTATCACTCACGTCAATGGCATTGCATCAAACATGCGCAGCACGAGAAAACCAACCCGTTTCAAACTCGTAACCAACGAAGTTATTGTTCTGATATCAAATAAGTAAACGAAAGAAACAGAATAAAGCCCAACCTACGTATTTCTCTTTTGTAATCATTCATTTTTTTTCATTCTGTGTTGCGTCATAAATAAAGTGTAATTTACACCTTATTTTCGCTACCTTCATGAGAGTAAATTGTATCAAAAGAAGATAATATACGAAGAAAAGAACCCGAACTTTCTTCGCTGTGAAGGTACCCCATTACTTGCGGTTATTTCAATTCACATATTGTGTTCACCTAAATAACTTATCTATCATCTTATGTCAAAGGTAATGGCAGTGGGCATTTCCTTTCTTCCCTTTTACATCTCTATCTCGTTTTCAAACCTGCCTTATTCATTCTCATTCATTCATTCATTCGTTCGATATTTCTGTCTTTCACTATTATTTTCCTTCTTTCAGTTATATCAAGTCTCATTCTTTCACTTTCACTTTCTATTTCCTTCTTGCCTAATAGCTTTCCGTTATTCTTTCTTTCATTCTTTCTCTTTCTCCCATCCTGTCCTTCCTTCTCGCATTCCTAATTTTATTTCATTCTCTCTTTCTGTCATTTGCTCTCACATTACTATTTTTCTTCTTTCATGACCTTCTCCCTTCCCCTCTCTCTTTTCTGTCCCTGTCACCTCCCTCCCCTCCCCATGTACAAGCGACTCCATTAAACTTCATTTTCCGTTGTTCATTCCAACCGGAAGATAATTATTTTATCTTTATTTCTGATCCTCTACATCTTCCTTTCTGCATCAATAATACCCACTCAACACGGCGGTTCTTTTTTTCCATCCTGTCACCGCTTTCCATCATCACCTCATACTCCCATTCGAAGTACTACACCCACACTTTCAACCACCTATCTCATGTACTTCAGATATTTTCCCAAGCTTTAACACTCGTTTAAGTGATGTCACATATAAACATCCATATTACACATATACACACATATACGTGAATATATGCATGTATACGAACACACGCACGCACACACACACACACCACACACACACACACACCACACACACACACACACATATATATATATATCACGCATGTAACTATATATGTATATGCTTGTATATACGTGCGCACATTAACATACAAATACACACGCCCAAACATTCACGAACGCATAAATCTACGTGTGTGCGTGTGGGTGTGTATGTGTGTGTAGGCTTTCAATTGAAAAGAAAATCGCAGAAGAAATTATGCAGAATTTATATTTACAAATGGTCAGTTGATGATTGATACGGTTCCTACTAGGCGTTTGTGTATAATCGATTAGATATCTGAAATAACGAAAACTTAGCCTCAATGGGTATGAAAAATGATTCTTTATTTTTTGTCACTCCAAACTTGTTTGAGAACAAACGAGACAGTTTACTTTATAAAAATTGTTACAGGTTTCTAATGTGAGCCACTATAAAGCGCTGTTTGTCGGAGAAGCAGTACTAAGATATACATGATACAATTTGTCATTCATTAATTTTCGATCGCAAGCAGTGTGTACTCAAGTATTTCATCTGACATTATTTTCCGACCGACGGTTGTTGGTGACTGTAATTAGAAATCACATGGGATAAGTTACTGGGGGATACTGCAAGCTGTTTGAGGACAAAAAAACAATTTACTCTGGCATTCGATTGTGGTATTATAATAGTGATGAATACTATGTAATCATTGTTATATCATGAGCATAACTAATGGGTCAGAGAAAGAGAAAGAGGGAGAGAGAGAGAGGGGGTAGTGGTAGCCGCCTGACATCATAATGGGAAATGTGTAATGGAGTGGAATTTGCTGTCCTCGTAGAAAACGAATGAGAAGATTGTCTATGAATATCTATTTGTAAGGACGTACACGTTTCATTTTACAATCGAAAACTTTTTATATACACAAAATCAGCCCCAGAAACTCTCGTGCAGTTGTCAAAACCGAACCACAGAGCCGAAGAGGGAATCCTGCCTTACCTCACCAGATAGTACTGAAATGAAATACTCGAAAATAACAACCAACGACTCGAGGGAAAGTTATTACTAACACTTCATCTTTTATGGAGAAGATAAATTCTACCTCCCTGTACAAAAATCAGCATTACTTTGAACTGGAAGAGTTCTTCGCGGGGTTCTGGAAGTATGACCTGTTAATAGGCCACTTTAGTTTGCTGGATGTGGACAGCAGACATTTTCCATCATACCCAGAAAAATAGGCTGAGAGTTTTCTTCAAATAATAATAATAATAATAATGATAATAATTATGATGATGATGATGATGATGATGATGATGATGATGATGATGATGATGAAGATGATGATGATATGATGATGATGATGGTGATGATAATGATGATGATAATGATGATGATGATGATGATGATGATGATGATGATAATAATAATAATAATAATAATAATAATAATAATAATAATAATAATAATAATAATAATAATTTTGCCCTGATGCAGTACCAGGCAGTGGCTCTCATGGCTTCTGATCTTAACTGATTGGAAGTGTTATCATGTACAGTGTTTTGTCTTGGTATAAAAGATGGGCTACAGCAAATATTCTGCTCAATACCACAGATTTGCTTGTCAGTTGTTTGACCTTAACCAGTTGAGCATGTCCCTTAGTGGCTGACGATATGTGCATCTCTGATCACGAGCAGAAGTAGTGGGGGAGCATCATAGCCATGTGTTGAGAGGGATTCTTTGGGGTTTGAATAGTTCACCTCTGGAAACATGGGTGGTTCTTTCAACATCCTTAAACAACCCTTATTCAGGGACCGTTTGAGCGGATGGGCTACTCGACCTGAAGAAAATTCTAACTGGGCCCCACCTGCAAGGTCATGTGCTGTTTATCTTGATATGAGATCACCATGTCGCGCACATATGGTTGTGATGCATGTGCCTGGTGTACCTTTATCAGACGGGTAGTCATGATGGGTATATTGGGCTTCGTATATTTTACCCCAGTTTCACTTTGATGGCATGAACTGCTCTCTCACTCAATGATAATAATAATAATTTTGCCCTGATGCAGTACCAGGCAGTGGCTCTCATGGCTTCTGATCTTAACTGATTGGAAGTGTTATCATGTACAGTGTTTTGTCTTGGTATAAAAGATGGGCTACAGCAAATATTCTGCTCAATACCACAGATTTGCTTGTCAGTTGTTTGACCTTAACCAGTTGAGCATGTCCTTAGTGGCTGACGATATGTGCATCTCTGATCACGAGCAGAAGTAGTGGGGGAGCATCATAGCCATGTGTTGAGAGGATTCTTTGGGGTTTGAATAGTTCAACCTCTGGAAACATGGGTGGTTCTTTCAACATCCTTAAACAACCCTTATTCAGGGACCGTTTGAGCGGGATGGGCTACTCGACCTGAAGAAAATTCTAACTGGGCCCCACCTGCAAGGTCATGTGCTGTTTATCTTGATATGAGATCACCATGTCGCGCACATATGGTTGTGATGCATGTGCCTGGTGTATCTTTATCAGACGGGTAGTCATGATGGGTATATTGGGCTTCGTATATTTTACCCCAGTGTCACTTTGATGGCATGAACTGCTCTCTCACTCAATAATAATAATAATAATAATAATAATAATAATAATAAAGGGACCTTTTGAGCGGGATGTGTTACTCGATCTGAAGAAAATTCTAACTGGGCTCCACCTGCAAGGTCATGTGCTGTTTATCTTGATATGAGATCACCATGTCGCGCACATATGGTTGTGATGCATGTGCCTGGTGTACCCTTATCAGACGGGTAGTCATGATAGGTATGTTGGGCTTCGTATATTTTACCCCAGTGTCACTTTGATGGCATGCTCTGCTCGCTCACTCAATAATAATAATAATAATAATAATAATAATAATAATAATAATGATAATAATAATAATAATAACGATAATAATAATAATAATAATAATAATAATAATAATAATAATAATAATAATAATAATAATAATAATAATAATAATAATAATAATAATAATGTACCTTTATCGACGGGTAGTCATGATGGGTATATTGGGCTTCGTATATTTTACCCCAGTGTCACTTTGATGGCATGAACTGCTCTCTCACTCAATAATAATAATAATAATAGGAGCCAGAAGCCCCTGCATGGATAATATATTCTCCGAAGCCAAAATGCTGATGTAGACCAAGCAACAACCCATCAGTGTCTGAAGAGTTCAGGATTGAAAGCAGAGACTGAAGGCTTCATACTCGCAGCACAAGATCAAAGCTTGTTTACCAGAAATTACCAGGCTAGTGTTCTCCGAAACGGTACTGACCCTAAATGCAGATTCTGCGACACATTTGACGAAACAATAGACCATCTCGTTTCGGGATGTCCTGTGCTGACACCAAACGAATACAAAAATCGCCACGATAGGGTAGGACACTATATACATTGGAAGATATGTAAACACTACAAATTCGGCACTCCTGCTAACTGGTATGAACATCATCCTCAGCCAGTTGTTGAAGGTAAAAATGTCACCATCCTCTGGGATTTTCCAGTCAACACTGACAGAACGATCAAGGCTAATCGACCAGACATATATATATATATATATATATATATATATATTATATATATATATATATATATATATATATAATAAATATTAGGGAATAATCCAAATTTACAGGGAAAAATCAGATTTAGGATTAAATCCAATTTTATAGTAAAATATTATATAATATTAATTAGAGACAAAACCTTGTTTGTTTTGCAAAATAGTAGTTTTGTCTCTAATTAATATTATATATATATATATATATATATTATATATATATATATATATATATATATATATACATACATACAAACCTACCTACATACATGCATACGTACGTATTTAAGTGTGTGTGTATGTATGTATATATTCATAAGCACACTCATGTACACATCCACACACAGAAATATCATTTATTCAACCTGTAAATATAATTAAAACAAGGACCTCATTCTCCCTATGATTCTAAGTATTTCGAGAGGTTTTACTTGCACAAATCCAGAAATGCTTTCACAATGATGCTAAACTTCTCTAACTTCAACACTGTCCATTACAATGGTTCACTAAATTAATTATCTCTGAGGAACTTCATTTCTCTTTCTATAATGAAGCCTGACATGAACCTGTTGGGGCTCAGTGGTTTCAGGGGATTTCGATTAGACCCTTTAACGAATGATGATACACTCATGATCGCATGATAGCATTTCCGATTCTCGGAGCCGGTGGTGCGATTGTTTCTTGAGCAAAATACTACAAAAAATATATAGGGGACAACCGGTCCTCTGTATCTGTCTTGGAATTCACATCTCTTGCAAATTGACTGTACCTTTTTTCCTTCCATGCTTTTTCTTTTTTTTTCATTTTTCTTCCAATACACACTTTATATATATATATATATATATATATATATATAAACGTGTTTGGGTGTGTGTGTGTGTATGTGTATGTACTACATGTATGGATATGATTGAGTGTCAGTTACTAAATTCCAGCTGTCAACCATATATCATTAAGTAAATTGCTTTACACTTGTAATAGTTTGTTTACCATTTACATGAGAAGATCTATTTCTTCCGCATTTGCTTGTTGAGAGGTGGAGGAAGCGATCTCTGATGCTTATCCAGAAATACAAGGCATGGAAGATTTGTACTCTTAGCTGCTGATATATTTCCGTAGCAAGACAAAATTACATATTCGTTAAACAAAAGTATATTATTTCTAGATACTCATATGCAATTAAGCCCTCCTGATGAAGCTTATGTATACATACATACATACATACATACATACATACATACATACATACATACATACATATACATACATATACATATATACACACACACACTTATATACATATATATATGTATGTATGTATGTATATATGTATTATAGTGGGGTAGGCCGATTTATGGAGTTATCCTGGGTTTCTCGCTCATAAGGGGTTTAGCCTTACGGAGTATCTTCAGAGCCCAAACACTGCTGACCTGAGACCTCTTTAAAATATGGAGGGGGGGAAGCCTCGTTTCTAAGGGTAAAACACTAGGTGATTATCTTCCTTTGCAATTGTTCATCGATCTTCGGCCGCGTTGCCATCCTGCGGTCACTAAAGCACCACGAAGGTAAATGATTGTACTCCTTCAGCCTAGGCTATTGGTTTCCGGTTGTGGTGCCCCATGCAGATTGCAAAAGGCCAGCAGGAATTTTCTAAAATGCAGATATGGTCCCAAAATCTCTGTCCTGGAGCTCCGGATTCCCCCTGGCACAGGCGAGTCTTTAATGATCCTCGTGCGCTCAGGAGGGCACTGGGAACTCTCTCAAACAGCGTGTTTCCAATCATCTGCCTCATTCAGAGTCCTCTACATAAAGGGGACGAAACGGTGCATGTTATGTATTGCCGACCTCCCGAGGATCCTTAAAGACTCGATCGTGCCAGAGGGCATCCTAGACAGATAGATAGATAGATAGATAGATAGATAGATAGATAGATAGATAGACAGATAGACAGATAGATAGATAGATAGATAGATAGATAGATAGATAGATAGATAGATCGATAGATAGATGTATATATGTAGATAAATATCTTCCTCTTAGCTTGGCTTGGCTGACGAATATTATGAAGACTGTTGTCCTCGTCGTCTGCTCGCTCGTTCGTGGCTGATAAGGCAGATCTTGGATCAACATATCCGACTGCAATGAAGACAGAAGTATAGTTGCGCATGGTCTGATGATGGAGCTGCATTACTTTTTCGCCTCTGTCAATTGTCTTCAAGAGACGCTTTGCGAGAGATCTCAAAGGAGGAAACAACATCGCTGATGTTACGTCACCAAGCAACACGGTCAGCTGTTAGAGTGAACCACACACGATAAGCAATTTCACAAACGCTAAGATCTGCTTCAAGTCTTTTCCATGTAGAATTATTAAGAATGCAAGATTTTTCATTGTTTTTTGTTGTTTATAGTTTACAATTTTTTTGAAGAACGTATCGTTTTCTAGCATAGATAATACCAAGACTCCTAGCAATACCTCCTGTTTAGCACATGCCACCCGAAACACGTCAAAATAAATGTCCCCTTTAATTTAGGAAAAAGGATTTGTACAATATTGTCTGATAGAAATACTTGGGACATTCGTCTTCAACACCTCAGAACAACACTAGCTGAAAGATAATATCCACCCTCACTTATAGACGATGGAATTAAACGTTCTAGAAATAAGACATTAAAACACTAAGGGTAACAAACCGTAACGTCACACCTCATCTCAAAACACTACTGTATATATCAATTCACAACCCGAGAAACAATGAGGCATACAACACTATTGTACAAAATCTACCTATGCTCTCTAGAGATCCAAAAATGAATAACATTCTCAAAGTTCACCAAATGCAAAAAGCAACCTAAATAGCTAAAAATACATCAAACAAATGCAAAGCTTTACACAACAACTACAAAGACAACGATTAAAATATGTGGACGGCCAAACTGTGGAAACCCTAACCCTAACCCCAACCTACTTTTTTGATATCTTGGCATCTGAAGCAGCAGGAGGTACGATAGTTTTGTACGCAAAAATAAATATTGAAAAAAAAGAAAACGCATTTGCACATATTTGGACCTTCAACAGTTTAAAACAATAGCGACGATATAAATATATATGTATAAGTGCACACATGGTTGTGTATGTATATGTATGC
>NC_043006.1:32953497-32965997 GCF_006345805.1 Octopus sinensis | reverse complement strand
ATATAACATTTTATGGTTTTCTTATTTTTTCAGTAATATTTCCGCCCTTTTCGCTTTCATGGAAGTTCAATCTGCTTTATAAATGTTATTAAGGAAATTCCTTTGGAGACCCATTTGTTTTTTATATGAAAAACAGGTTTTGCATACAATTTAATGCAAACAGAAAAATATATCGTCAATAAATTCCTTTATTCCTTTACTTGTTTCAGTCATTTGACTGCGGCCATGCTAGAGCACCACCTTTAAGTTGAACACATCGACCTCAGCACTTATTTTTGTAAGCCTAGTACTTATTTTATCAGTCTCTTTTGCCGAACTGCTAGCTGACTGGGACGCTAATACACCAACATCGGTTATCAAGCGATGGTTGGTGGATGGGGCGATGGGACAAGCACAGGCACAGATAACAAGCCCACGCACACACATACATACGACGGGCTTCTTTCAGTTTCCGCCTACCAAATTCACTTACAAGGCTTTGGTTGGCTCAAGGCTATAGTAGAAGACCCTTACCCGAGGTACCACGCAGTAAGACTGAATCCGGAACCATGTGGTTGGTAAGTAAGCTTCTTACCGCACAGCCTGTATATATATATATATATATATATATATATATATATACGACGGGCTCCTTTCAGTTTCCGTCTACCCAATCCACTCACAAGGCTTGGGTCGGCCCGAGGCTATAGTAGAGTGCACTTGCCCAAGGTGCCACACAGTAGGACTGAACCTGAAACCTTGTGGCTGGGAAGCAAGCTTCTTACCACACAAGCACTATGATCATATTTGTTATATAATTGTATTTTAATGATATTTTTCTTATACATACATACACACATAAGCGCATCTCATTTCAGATAACAGTTTCTGTGCCTACCGCTATTCTTTGCAACAATTTTTATCATGGAAGCACTCCGTCGGTTACGACGATGAGGGTTCTGGTTGATCCGACCAACGGAACAGCCTGCTCGTGAAATTAACGTGTAAGTGGCTGAGCACTCCACAGACACGTGTACCCTTTGAAATACAGGTACAACAGAAACAGGAAGAAAGAGTGAGAGAAAGTTCTGGTGAAAGAGTACAGCAGGGATCACCACCATCCCCTGCCGGAGCCCCGTGGAGCTTTAGGTGTTTTCGCTCAATAAACACTCACAACGCCCGGTCTGGGAATCGAAACCGCGATCCTACGACCGCGGGTCTGCTGCCCTAATCACTGGGTCATTGCGCCTCCACAATTTTTATCATATATAATACAATATTGATTTCATCTAATTTGCTATGTTATTTGTTGTTTTTGTTGTTGTTTTACTAAATATGTAAGTTAGATTACTATTCAAAACGTACATTTCATGTCGAAATGTGTTTACAGCATATACGAGATTTATTAACGCACGGGACTCTAGCACAGCCGACGTTTTGACATTTCTGTGCCTCCTCAACCAGAAGTGACACAGAATTAATGAAAATTGAGTCGAAGCTCTTGTTTATAAATTCAGCAAATAGATTCTTTGTTGATGCGTGTTAATATCAGCTAACCGATAATAAATCGTCCTATGCACAGTCAACAACGACGATCAAAACTTTGACTTGAACATCTACTTCTAATATTTTCAAATATACCGGATTGTATTAAAAATAAATATACAAGACAACATTTTAGTTTTCAGTTGTTTTTATAGGTAGCAGTTTCATTAGCTTTAATTGAATGCTTTCTTTATTAATGATTAAGAAGTCTTCATGGTGTGAAAGCTTCATAGAAAAATTCCTTTTACATAAAGACACAACCTTTTCGACCGAAAACGTTTTCCTCAAAACACGCATTCACTATGGCAGTAATCACACTTTTTGCTATAATTAAACTTAATAAGGAGTCTTTTGTATTATGTAATTAAAATAAGAAGTTGATAACGACACAACATCTTTAAAATATCTGGAATTTAAAGCTCAACATCCGTTAGCTTTCTCATTTGAAAAACTTTATCAAATAAAACATTAACCTCAATTACGCTGTTTTTGTCCTCATTCAATATCTAAATGAAATTCTTAAGATACCTTTAAAAGACTTACAATTTCAAATTGTAAATATTGCTAATTACGCAAGATGCCATTTCATCTCAGGTGAATCACTATATTGCTACTTTAGATAAAAAACAAAACAATAAACAGAACAAAAGACGCAATACCATTAAAAAACACTAAAAGCATTCATGTGAAGCACACACGATATTGAAGTCAACGTGGCCTCATCGTCGAGAAACAGGCTAACCTTACATTCCCTACCTTAGAGTTTGCTTCGTTTTAAAATTGAAGTTAATACATTTCTCAATACTCTTTTGTTCATGAATTTCATATTATTAGGTTGTCCCAAAAGTTCGTAAACACTTGCGAAAATTGAATTTTTACTCGCCAAGTACTAACAAAAACAACAAAAATTATTCCTCAAAATAATGACCATTATTTTCCAAGACTTTCTACGAACTTTTGGGACAACCTTATATAACAAAGGAAGCTTTCGAAACTACATTTTCATTTCAACAAGCATAAAGCCAATTTGAATGATTAAATTAAAGTGACTAAAAATGAGAACGATATCTTTATGTCCATGCTGGAAAATGAAGTTGCAGTGAACGTTAAAAGAACCACAATATTTAATATCCATCAAATAATACGAAAACAACATCTGCTTACATTTCCCATTAACGTTCTTACTAATCAGGCTAAGACAGCATAATACAAGAACAAAGATTAAAAGTTAATCACCTGCCTCTAACTGTTATAACAGAACACATTGCTAATTGTTACACGTGGTACAAGAACAACACAAAAGGTAAAAGAACAACACAATGACCATCGGCTCATTGAGAAGAATGATAATGAAAAACTGCAAGAATCTACAGAATAATTTATGCATAAGGCTTAAGAAATATTGCATAGTTACCTGATTGCGGAGCTACTTAGAATGATTAGCTCTAAGTCTCATCAATATCAGCAATGCTAGAATGACACATTGAAAATTCTACACGATAGGGAATAAGAAATCACTTCAGACTGTAGCTGTTTCGGCGTTAATACCTATTTAAATTCCACTTGTGCTTGTAGAAGTCGTTTGAAAGGTCATCTGTAAAAGGTACGTGTAAGAGCACCACTTCAGTCAATTGCTGCTTGTTGCTGTTCCTACTTTCATTATCGCTGTAAAAGGCCGTACGCCTTCAGCCATTTCACATTATTTCTTCTTGCATCGTCTGTTTTCGCACGCTTCAAAATCATATTTATTTATTAAGGTTGTTGCAATGAACTTTTTATTTCAGTATACATGTTAAGTGGTGTTGTCGACATATGCATATATATATATATATATATGTGTGTGTGTGTGTGTGGTGTGTGTGTGTGTGTGTGTGTGTGTGTGTATATATATATCTATATATATATCTATCTATATATATATATATATACATATATATATATATATGTATGTATGTATGTATGTATGTATGTATGTATGTATGTATGTATGCATTAGATATATATCGCGGAAAGTATTATGCAAAACCACATAATCTAATAATCTCTGCAGCTCTAAACGTATTTTAACGCAATCTTCTTGAACACTGTAAAATGTATTTGCCAACGTAAATCGGCATTCCTGAGTAAGTTGATGTTACTGTTTCTACCTTTTTTCAGCCCCAGGAAAATATCTTTTCTAGTCGGCTACCGACGCACAACTGCGTCCTTATACCTCGAACAAGCTAGCTAATGTCTCCACTCAGCCTTAAACGGTACCTGCGGACCTGCGGACCATGGTTTCTGAGTTATTTAATCTTCATCGGCACAGGATAACCGTTGGCTAGAGATGGCAACGCTAGACCTTGTTCGAGGTATACACTTTAAAGTGACACACAGTCACTGATCTGGTAAAGGAAACAATTAGTTTTAAATCTCTGAGCGAGAAATAAGTAATAACAGTACTCAGAGTAAAATATATTTGCCAACGTAAATTGGCAGTCCTGATTAGGACGATGTTACTACCTTTTTTTAACCCCATGAAAACATCTTTACCAGCTGGCTACCAACGCACTACTGCGTCCTTATACCTCGAACAAGGCTAGCGCTGTCATTTCTAACCAACGATTATCATATGCCGATGAAAAGAAATAACTCAGAACCATGGTCCTCAGGTACTGTTAAAATCACATTGGGGACATTAGCTCCCTTGTTCGAGGCATAAGGACACAGCTGCGCGCCGATAGCCAGCTGGAAAATACGTTTTCCTGGAGAAAAAAAAAGGTAGTAACATCGTCTCAATCAGGACTAACAATTTACGTTGGCAAATAGATTTTACTACTTGTTTCTACTTACTTCTCGCTCAGAGATTTAAAACTAATTGCTTTCTTCTTTTTTTAACATTTCTCCAATTAAATGATAAAAATTATTTCTGAACAGATAAGAAATCCTGCAATATTAAAGAAGTAATAGAAATTGAGTTGGATGTGAAAGAAGCATGACACTGTGGCAGTTTCCTTTTTCCATCTTCTCCATATAGAGGCGAGGGATAGAAGGAACCTGTGAAAGAATACGTTCGTTTGCACGTTTTTAGTAAATTCAAAATGAACGTGTGGTTGCTGTAGATATAAATCTATAATTATGTTTCAACACTCAAGCATATATTTCACCGAGGCGAGAAATAATTGCATACAAACAATTTGTCATATCACGTAGAGTTTATGGAAATGATGTCGCATCCATTTGTAATCTTTCATATTCTCAAATCTCTGTTAATTGGCAGATCGAATTTGATATGGAACTTATACTTATGTTAAATACAACCTAATCACGTGAAAACACACGAAAAGTATGAACAAACATGCATGATGTTTTTACAATAGATCCATAATACAGAATTTATATGGGAAGAGATTCGTATCTTCATATAAACTAACGCAAAGGAAATTTGTCTGTGATTCTTACGCTGCTGGATGTGCAAGATGTAGCGTGGAGTTGGCAGATGTCATGACAAACCTGAATCCATTGAAATCGTTGTTGGATAACAAAGGATAAACGTGTCATTTTGTGTTGAAATATGTACAACGTCCTTTCAAAATGAACTCACTGTAAATTACATGAGAAATTTGCTGAAAGAGTTGTGATGAATTATATAGGTTAATGAACCAGACACAAATGGGTGAAACGATCATGTTTGAAATTGGGAAGAATAATAAGAAATGTAGGAATAGAATTTGCTTTCTCTTGATTTGTTGAAACGTATTTATAGTTTGTCTTTTATCGTTTGTTACTGGACTCGGCCATGCTGGGGTACTGTCTTGAAAGGTTTAGTCGAACAGCTCCATGCCATTCATTTTTCATTGTTAAGTCTTGTACTTATTCTCTTTTGTCGAATCACTATGTTACAGAGTCGTAAACAGACCAACAGTGGTTGTTAAGCAGTGATAGAAAAAAATCTTTGAAACTCTCAAACACATACACACTTACACACAATTACAATGGACTTCCACACAGTTTCCGTTAACGAAATCCACACACAAGGCTTTGGTCGTCCCGGTGTTGTATTAGAAAATATTTCCCGAAGGTGATTGACATGAGAGGGAGTGAACCCGAAACCACGTGTTTGCAACGTGAGCTTCCTAACCACAGATCTGTGCCTACGCCTTCAAATCATATCAGTCACAAGTTACTCTTGACCATTTTATATTCAACAAAACATCTGTAGTGGGAATATATATTCAGTACCAGGTGTTGATATTTAAGAACTATATATTTACTACATAAAAATATATTTTATTTACTGGTCGATGATGATACATAATCAGAATGTAGAATCTAGTTGAATGAAGTAATCTATGCAAGAAAATTCATATAGAAATAACAGCTAAGTTATGGCTTTCAGTCATGTGGTGTAGAGAAATAGACGGACATAGCAATAACGTGAATGGCTCTAAGTCTAATCAACTAAAAAGCTAAGAGCAGGGTTAGCAAGCTGTTTTTATTAAAAGAACGCTAGATATTTTAGAGACTTCCAAGAGAAACGCTATGCTTCTTGAATGATTAAGCATCACGTCTCATAGCACAGATGCTTCGAGAAACTTAGTAAAGGGAGATTACTCTATAAACCTTCTTGCAAGGGAATCTTGCAACTATTTAGCTCCACAGACTACTGCACATTCTTCTTTCAAATTTTAGCACAAGGCCTGCAAGTTCGAGGGAGGGGGTAAGTCGATTACATCGACCCCAGTGCTCAACAGTAATTTTCTGCATACGAATTGCGCGCCAGATATCATGTTCCTGATAACATGGTGTCAGATAACGGAAATGAAGTTACCTTAGATGAGTTAAGAAAATTTTGTAAAATGTTCGTTATCGAACACGTGAGCACTTCGCCGTACTATCTTAATGGACAAACGAAGCGTTTTGTCGACACTTTCAATCGGGCATTAAAAAAGTCGAACAATGAAGTAGTGGACGACCTTGCACTTCAACAACTTCTTAGAGTGTACCGAGTAACATCTGATCCGAATACCACGTTTGATGTTTGCTAGAAAGAGCATCCTAGATAAGTTGATACCGAGTCATATAGAAAAAAAGAGAACAACAAAAATATTTTTTTTTTAAACATATAGATATGGTAAAAGAAGCTGGGAGGACGGTGTAATTATTAAACAAATTGGAAAAATATTCTTCCTGGTAAAAGGAAAAAAAAAAATTGAGCTTAAGAAAACATATTAATCAATTTAAGTAAAAAGAAAAAAAAATTTCTGCAAAAACGGCCACGAGAAATGAAATCCCCATGGAAGTATTGTACGACACTTTTGATGTGCCAATACCCCAAACAATGTGACACTACATGTTCGAGCACCAGAAAACGGAAAAGAACGAAAGTATTGGAATTGAACCCAAAGCGTCAGAGACATTGAAACTCTGAGCGGAGTTTAATTCTCAAAAGGCGAGAAGTTTGGGGAGACTAATTCTAAAACGAGATGTTGTGAAGGATTCCGACTACCTCGTGTGAATAAAAGTGGACTAACACATTTCTATAAAATAAGTTACCGTAAGCAATTGACTGGTAAGTAGTTCACTGTCAGCCGTTGGCGGAGAATGTTTAACCTCGTATAACAGTAACAGCAGTGCGTCGTGTAAATAACTTCTTCCCTCCTGCTTCCTTAAATTATTTATACACTAAGATATAATATGTATACCTACATACATACATGCATACATACATATATAAACAACCAAACACACAGACATACACATGTATTATACATACATACATATATATATATATATACTCTTTTCTCTTTACTCTTTTACTTGTTTCAGTCATTTGACTGCGGCCATGCTGGAGCACCGCCTTTAATCGAGCAACTCGACCCCGGGACTTATTCTTTTGTAAGCCCAGTACTTATTCTATCGGTCTCTTTTGCCGAACCGCTAAGTAACGGGGACGTAAACACACCAGCATCGGTTGTCAAGCAATGCTAGGGGGACAAACACAGACACACAAACATACACGCACACACACATATATATATACATATATACGACGGGCTTCTTTCAGTTTCCACCTACCAAATCCACTCACAAGGCATTGGTCGGCCCGGGGCTATAGCAGAAGACACTTGCCCAAGGTGCCACGCAGTGGGACTGAACCCGGAACCATGTGGTTGGTTAGCAAGCTACTTACCACATATATATATACATATATACGACGGGCTTCTTTCAGTTTCCACCTACCAAATCCACTCACAAGGCATTGGTCGGCCCGGGGCTATAGCAGAAGACACTTGCCCAAGGTGCCACGCAGTGGGACTGAACCCGGAACCATGTGGTTGGTTAGCAAGCTACTTACCACATATATATATATATATATATATATATATATATATATTATATATATATATATATATATGTATGTATGTATAGAGTGCTAGGTATGATGTGTACAGAAATTGAATATTGAGAAAAAAAATGTCGTCAGAATTTTGGAAAAAATCTTTTTATTTCTTCATTATTATTAGCGCTTTCATTCCTTTCTCTGAACGTGTCAAATATAATTTTGTGAATGTACAATGGCTTGTTCTTTTGTATAAAACAAATGCTTTTTGGGGATTTTGTTTAGAGGAGAACATTATTTTTGGTATTTTCGGGTGAGGTTCCATGACAATGGAGATGGATATATAGAAATATAGGTTGGTAGATACATAGATAGATAAATAGATAGACGGATAGACAGACAGTCAGGCAGTATGTATGTATGTATGTATGTATGTATGTATGTATGTATGTATGTATGTATGTATAAATGTATATATACAAATATATATTGATGTTTGTGTGTGTGTGAATGTATATGTATTAATTGCACATAGACGTTTAAAAATTGACTCCCACCCTACAGGACTTGGTTTGCGTTTAGCAACTGAGAGTGCATACGCGTCCTCATTGCAAAGGATGAGCCCAAGACTCGAACCCGTGACCCAATGATCATGGTCCAAATATCCTACCTGCAATGCTGCTACACATACAGACAACAGACACATATGTCAGTCTGTTTCTATGTATATCTCTCATTCTCCCTTTATGTGCTTGCTAAGTTATTTTATAAAAAAACAGGAATGCGTTTTAATGCATTGTTGTGGTATTTCCTATTATTATTATATTATTATTATTATTATTATTATTATTATTATTATTATTATTATTATTACTAATAACCTATAATTTTCTCATTTCTTGCTGTCAGCTATAATAATGCTTTTGTAATTCCATTGAAATACAACAGAGAAAAGACAATTAATTATGTTTTACAGTTTACTTGAGATGTCGTATATTTAAAAGTTGAATGAAAATATATTGCGTTTGAAAAGAAAACAAATCTATATGTGCATTAATTTCATCAGAAAATGTTTGAATAAAATATCAACTTTATAAAACTAAAATAAGGAACTAAAGTATTTTTCACATACAACCGTTGCATAAATTTTACTCTTTATTGATATGTTGTTGATATTTTTCTTTTTTCCAAAAAATCTTTATGTTATACTTTAAGAAAATTATGTTGATAGCTATTACCATGAAAAATTAACTACGACATGCAGCAGTGTGTTATATTTTTCTAATCATATATTTTGTAAATAATAACCTCATTCCTGATTGTTTTCCAACGTGTCAATCACTGAATTTACGATGGCAGAATGACTAGATTTTTCATACAACTCAGGCGGAATAAAGATTGATTTCAAATTTTGGCTCAAGGCCGGCAATTTTGGGAGAGCAATAAGTAGATACCATCGAAATCAGTGCTCAAGTAGTACTTATGTTATCGACCCCAAAATGGGTCTATAAACATTTTGCCCGACATGTTAACAATACTTCTAGCTTGCCAATTTGCGTGAGATAAATATTACAAGCAGTTTTTGTATCCTGCCAAAGTAGTTCCCCTCCAATACATACGCTTACATCAACACATGCATACATACAAATATAGACACACACACAAACACACACACACACACACACACACACACACATATATATATATATATATATATATATATATACACACATTTATAAAGTTTGTATATTCATTTCCAGAGTGGTAAAAATGAACCATCCCAGGATGAAGAGTGCTATGTAGATAGATAATCGGATGAAAATAAATAGCGCAGTCGCTCGATCTATTAACAATCGCAAATAATTCTCCCTCGGTTTACACACATTCTCATAATGATACATAAGACAAAGTACTCCTCGACATACTATGTCTAGTATATGGTTAGAAATAAAAATCTTCAATAATATGCCGATTTAGTGAGGACTAAGCTGGGGCAAATCAACAAAAACTACAATTAGCTTATGATTTTTATAGCTGATTGCATTTGACAGATAAATATGGATTAATAATTATTGAATACAATGTTGATTATCGATATGAGAAGCAGAAACTGCGGTAAATCGAAACCCAAATAGAAATTCGTGAAGACAAGAACTAGAGTAATTAACTTAAGACATGTTATCAGATAATCTGGTGTTTTTAACAAGGTTTTTTTTTTATAAAGATATTTTCTATAAGTCTTTTCTCTCTTACTTATTTCAATCATTAGACAACGGCCATGCTGGGGCACCGCCTTGAAGAATTGTTAGTGGATTGAATCGACCCCAATACTTACTTCTTTTAAGGTTTATACTTTTTGTATCGGTCTTTTTATCAATCATTTTTAATCGATAAGTATCGGTCTTTTTTTAAACGATAAGTCACGGGGATGTACAAACACCAACACTGGTTGTCGAGCGGTGGTGGGGGGGCAAGTACAAAGACACACACGCATGCACGCACACACATACACACGTACACGCACACACACGCACACACACATATACATACACACAGATAGACACACCCACACACACGACGGTCTTTGAGCTTCCGTCTACCACACCCATGTACAAGTCTTTATTCGGCCCAGGCTATAGTGGAAGAACCTTGTCCAATGTGCTTCCTACCACACAGTCACTCTCACACTAGACACAAAACCCCTTTTGTGGCCGAGAAGGGGCAGAATCTCTTGATTTATCAGAGGCATTATTGTTTTAACGACCTGTTGGTTGGTTAAATGGCCACCTCGCTATGTCTGCTGTTCATATATCAGAGAATATATAATACTGCAAATTATCTGATTGCTGCTGTTGATGATGATGATGATGATGATGATGATGATGATGATGATGATGCATCAGGTCAGGCTTTATTGAACATGCATATGATCGAAAGCGAGCGAGCTTTGATCCACACATTTTTATATGTTAGTGATGTCCATCGTATCCATCGTTATTAAACCCCACTGGGTGTAGTTATTAAGAGATTTGGTTGCTATTTCTCTAGGGTCATGCGGGCGCACGTTTTCATATGCCTCGCATTCTTTCAGAGATAAATAAATATTGATTGATTAACTAATTTTGAGATCCGTTATGCAAACCACCGACAGCTGTGAACATAAAAGGAAAATCTGCCAAAGCAGATTTTCTGTTATTATTGTAAAACTTTAATAGTTCATGATTTTTTTAAAGACAGCACAAATGCTAATTACTTTGTAAAATAGTTCACAGTTTATAATTATTTAATGTAATGGAAGCGTTTATTGTTACTCTTAGTATACTGCCATATACTAATATATGATGTTGTATCATATAAGTTATGTTAAAGCAAAATATTTCAGAAGTTAAGAAAATCAATTCACACCATACGCTTATCTATTTGATATTTCGCCAGACATGTCCAATAGCACAAAGTACACACTGATACGCAACCAAATACGCGTATTTGCCAGTATTTTCGTCTCTTGTTACATACACGCGTTCACATACTCACACACACACACACACACACACACACACGCACAACACAGACACAGACACAACACACACACACACACATGTTCGATATATTCTATTGAGGCAGTTTCAGATTAAAATAACCATCTCTATGCAATATTTAATGTAGATACACCGTTGCTAGACAATCTGCTGCAGTATTCGTCCTGAGGTAACACCCTTTATGGATATGCTTTCTTGTAAATCATATTGTCGATGAAGACCGTATGTTGTATGTAAACTAGTGTATGTTCTTCAATACATATCACACGAAAGAGTGCGTGAGAGATAAAGTTCCAAAATTGTTAGAATTATGGACAAGTAGATGCCTTAACTTCTCTAGTGCGATGAAAGTTTCTGCCAAAAGATTACTGGTTTAAAAGATAAGGAGGAAATGGTGTTCATATGCAGTGAAATAGCCGCATCTCTCATTCTAAGCAGTTAGTTTATGTGTGTGCTCTGCTATCATATTTTTAAAGGCTGATCTGAAGAGAAAGGAAACAGCGTTGCTTTAACTAGACCGTTCATGATGAAAGACATTTGAATGTAACTTTCCAGCAGATCTGCTATAACGATAACAAATACGTTTAGAAGATAGAATTTGATAAAAAAGAAAATGGTAGTCTACAATATTTATTTCTGTAGATTCTCATTTTATTTATCTCATTGAATTGTTAGAAGTGAGAATAACAAGGTTTCACTTTTTTTAACTAAAATATACTTTCGCATGTTTTCTCAGGTTGAGGGATCCATCTATTTAAACATAGAAGAAGGAAAAGAACGGGAGAGAGGCTGTCTATTCCGAGCAAATGCACACGTGCAATACCTCTTTGCCACACACATAGACGCATACACATCTACACGCACACATACACATACACAACTCGTACAAGTATGTACAAATATTTAAAAAGAAATATTTTATCGGTTTATCTACGAAGTCGCTCAACTTGCTTAGCAGTAACTTTGAAATAATCTTCAAGACGCCATTAACTAGAAATTCTCCATTGCTTTTATACAGATATACGCTTGACACATCCTTGTGATGTGATAGTCGCTTATTTTGTAATCTACATTTAAATAGAAAATTGTAACGAGTCTACATATTTGTTAAAAAC
>NC_043006.1:32928497-32950997 GCF_006345805.1 Octopus sinensis | reverse complement strand
TCCGAAGGGATGAAAGACTATGTCGGCTTCGGTGAGGTTTGAGCTTAGAAATTAAAAAACCGGAGAAATGTTGCTAAGCATTTTGTCCGACTCGCTACCGAATCAAAGATTGAATGGCTATGCGTAAATGAGTTAGCGTAATCTTTAGAATATATGTGAAACCGAACGCTTAATGGCCGTTTGCCGTAATAAATATAAAATAAGTGTCTCTATTTTTGCTGTAGGTGATCGATAGATTTAGGTGGTAAATACCAGGTTTGAGGACTTATGGCACTTAGTTTCGTCTATGTTCTGTTACCTGTATTAAAACTGTTCAAAATGTATTGAATTATGTCAGCACCATTATAAAACACCATCATTATCAAAGCCACTTCAAGTCAATTAACGATTTGCTTGAAGCAATAACCAGCTTATTGAGAATTATCTCCTGAACATTCTTTATCAATTAAGCTATCCATTTATCGCTTAATGTCCAATTACAGTCTATTAAGAGATGTCCATTGAGTCAATTAAATGTGGAAAGATGTTTGGTCAGTAAGATTAGTGAAGATGACACCGCTATATGCCTGGTAGGGATTAGGCATCACTACACCCCTCCACCAAATGCTAGTCTCAAGAGGATCACGCCTGCCATGGAAATTAAATGAACCAACAACATATTACAATCTCCTAAAAAAGATAGAATCGCCAAGACTGGAAATGTTTTAAGGATAGGTTTTATAGAGATGATCAGAGATTAAGCTACAGTAACAACAACAAGAATAAAGTATGTTTGTAAGTAATAAATCAAGACGATGAGCAGGCAGAATCGTGAGTATTTCGGACGAAATGCTAAGCGGCCGTTTCTTGCGTCTCTTTATGTTCTGAGTTGAAATTCCAGCAAATTCAACTTTACGTTTCATCGCTTTGGGGTCGATAAAATAAAGCTACAATTCAAGTGCTGAGGTCGATATAATCGATTTAGCGTTTCTCCTCGAAACTGCTAGCTTTAAACCCTGTAAGAGACAGACTTCCCGTGCAGGGGGAAGGAAATGTTAGACAAACCCCATGGAAAGCGGGTAACCGGCCTTATGAGTCCGATGTCTCAAGAACAAAAAATAATGTATCCCTGATAACTAGTAACCTTTAAAAGTGTGGCTGAGATACGTGTTAATACATATATATAATGAAATTAAGAAAGACCAGGAGAACGGACATTTGCACATCCAAGATTTATTAGACAGTCAATCACATCGTTCTTCATCAAGACCTATATATATATATCATGAATAGCTAGACGAGCAGTAGTTATCATAATGTTTTGGGTCTTTATTTTCAGGTTTTAGACACACCCATTCTTTTCCCTTAATACCTACAAGATAGTGTTTAGCATCATATCAACGCTGATCAGATAGACCTATAATCAAAAGGAATGTAGACCATGGTTATACCTATCCCCCACCGCACACACTACAGTATATTTTGGACATAATTCAGTATGTCTTTCACTTTTGGAATTAAAGTGGTTAGAGAGATTTGGTTGCTACTTCTCGCAGCTAGAATGACTGCGCACAAGCTCAATCACCTGTTCGTTTTACATTGCAAAAAAAAAAACCATAATGGATTACAATATATCTTGCCTATTTGGACAATGTAAAATAAGGCACTTAGTCGAAAATTACAATTTTCTCCTAAATTTTTAATAATTTAATGAGGAAAATGAAGTGAATTTTAATTTTGTTGAATTAGCACAAATATCTTTTGCCGATAGCAAAATTTACTTTCCAAATGCATAAGATGTATAACTTTATTGTATATAAGCAGGGCGTTAGGAACTGAAAGCTATGCGCTCCTCCACGGATTCCTTCGAATTAAGCAATTCCCCATTCATACGGCTTCAACACATCTAGAAAATTGCAATTGAAAACAAACAAAAACGAAAAAACATTCTCCATCGCCGTACTTTTGCTATATTCTTTAGGAAACTCTTGTTACCTTGAGGTGTAAGTCTTTCTCATACTTATTCATTTGATGGATATATATATATGCAGAGGGTACTCCACAAAAAAAGGTACACACATTTTAACAACTTATAACTCACACCAAGATTTAAAAAAAACATGAACCTCATCGCGTGAATATTCTTTTCTACTCTAGGCGCAAGACCCGAAATTTGGGGGGAGGGGGCCAGTCGATTAGATCGACCCCAGTATGCAACTGGTACTTAATTTATCGACCCCGAAAGGATGAAAGGCAAAGGTGACCTCGGTGGATTTGAACTCAGAACGTAAAGACAGACGAAATACTGCTAAACATTTCGCCCCGTGTACTAGCGTTTCTGCCGTCTCGTCACCTTCCATCGCGTGAATATTAAACTCATTCAACGCGAAAGAAAATTACTTTGGAATCTAATAGCAAATAAACCCAGTAAATATATATAAACTATTTTAAATTGGAAGATGGTAGGAAAATACGGTTGACGCCTCTTCCAATAATCTAATAGTTCATGGCTTTGATATTCCTTGACATTGTATTAAAGTCACTTTGAACAAAGTTTATATCTCTGATGTGAATTTCTATACTGGATCGTTTTCCTTCCGTGATTCGTTTTTTTTTTGTCGGCTTTTTCTTGTTTTCATTCATTGCATCGCGTCCTAAACGGTCACCGCCTTCAAGGATTTAGTCAAACAATTCGCTCCCATACTCACTGATCTAAAGTATCGTACTAACGCTATCCACCCTGTAGCCGAAACGCCAAACATATCAACACGAGTTGTCAAGTGGCGGCATGTGACAAACGCAAACAGAAAGGCATACACACTTAAATACATGCATACACACACACACACACACATATATATATGTATATATATATATATATATACATACATATATATATGTACAGACATACATAAACACACACACATGCGCAAAGACACACATATATACATGGTGCGGTGAATAAACTGTCGTCGAAATTACGCAAAAATGAAAGTAACACTGACATCTCATTTTAATAGAGATATTTATCAAAATTACATACACATATCTTGAAATACTAAAGAGCAAATTTATTCAATAAAATCGCCATCAGACTCAACCACGGCCTCCGGGCGACTTCGGGATCTCCTGCAATTCTTTAACAAGGTACCCTTGTTTAAGTTGGTAAATGCTGCCATGACCCTTGCCCTCAGTTCATTTTTGGTGTTACAGGGAATTTTGTTGGTATCTCACTCATCTGCGCCCCACACATAATAATGAAACGGGGTTGCAGTCTGAGGAGTTAGGTGCCCAGATGTTAGGGGTGATGTGGTCGTAGAAATTGCCTGACAGGCATGACTGTGGCATGGTATAGTCTCCTGTTACCAGACATAGGGTCTTACAGCGGCCACCCTCTTGACCCAAGGCAGAACTACCTCCTCCAACCACTTGATGTAGAGCTCCGTGTTGAGTCTGAGATCGTAAGGGAATTGTTCGTATTGGAGCATCCGGCGTGAAAGCCAAGCAGTGCAGCATGTCGTTTCCAAATTTTTGGCAGAGTGAATTCCGCTTTGGTGCTGCTTTTCGCACAGAGAGAGTGCCCAACTTAGCCTACTATACCGTGTAGTCGACAAACTCAAAATCAAACAATGTGGATATGCAAAATTAAGTATAAAAAATGGCGACAATTTACCCATCGCATGTATATATATTTACGAAGAACTGCCATACAGGTTTCGTCTTCCAGACTCACTCACCAAACGTTTCTGATGATTGCTGGCGTTATCTCAAATCCCGGTATCACCACACACACACACGACCAACACACATGCATATATATATATATATATATAATACAGGCAATGTACGCCTACACACTGTACACGCGCAAATATATACGCATGTTTATGAAAGCAGGGAAGACGAAGATTGGAATGAGCTCAACAGATATATTCACAGTAAATGATTATTAAATGAGAGAATTAATGCACATGAGAAAAATATTCTCCAAATACCGAAAAATCTAAAATATAATAAACGGAAATGTAAACGTTTTAGCCAGGCTGTTGAGTATAGGATATCGTTTAAAACGCTTGAGTCAATACAAACTATTTCTAACGATAGAGATTGGTAATGTTAATTTTATTTTGGTCTCGAAATGTAGCTTATCAATCAAATGAAAATGTGTACTGTCTATCGTTAGCAAATATATATTTGCTTCTGTAAACATTAAAATATGAAGAGTAGCAAATACTATGCCGTCTAATTAAACAAGAGGTCTATCGAAAAGCAAATTCCAACTGTAAATTTACCATCTTAGTCATGGGAAATTCTACCCATCTGTTTTTAGGTATGTTTTCCTGTTAAATCCCTAATTCCCCAGAATGTGTATCTTCAAAACGTCGTGATATTTGTATGATATTGATAATGACACATTCGTTATTATTTCATGACAATTACTTCTTGGTTAAGAAACAGGTGAACGACCAATTTTGTGTATCTACATATGACATTGACGCTGAAATATCAGAGCTTGTGACCTTATAAACTCGTACAGTGCATATACAGAGTAACAGAACACTTCTCCACCAAAGTCAGGCTCGAGGGAAACGGCTGTTTCACACAATCCCTTAACACAAATGGACATTAAAAGGCAAAGTTAGCAAAAACATTTAAAAATATCTAAACATTAATTTAAGTAATGTGATTTAATTATGGTCAGACAGTTAAACCCTGCTTACCATGTCCTCTTCTCTAAGGATCCGATTGATTGACGGCTCCTGTTGGACGACCACACGTCACATCGTCACGGCAAATGACTAGGGATTTCGCAGAGATGGGTACTGACTGGGAGTATACTCGACAGGTTGCCCACCAGGACTCAGGACTATACCGAAAAATGGTGAATGCAACAACGCACTGCAGCTGCATGCATGTCTCAACACCTGACCTGATGTAATTATTAATTACCAAATTAAACTAGCAATCTTTTTCACAAATTATACTGAACCTGAGTACAGTCAAATGTAATTAGACTGAAAAACGTCTATAATGACAAGTTGCTTTCTAAAAATGATCAAATGTTTCCTGTGCTCATAAAAACATTGGTTTTGTATAAGATTTATTACTAATTCTTTGAAAATGTTCTCTTCTTTTCTTTGACGACCAATGACAATTTCTGCTTGATTTTTTTTTAAATGCTGTAACTGTAAGTCATATCTTAATACATAACACACTTTTTTCGTACTTATTCAGCGTATTACAATCTCTTTCAATTTAATTTTTCTAAGTTCATAAATTCATGCTAATGGAGTATTTAAGTTATTTCTCTGAACCCACGTTTTTGTACTTGTACAAATTATACTTGCCACATTGTATTGTGGTTCTTTCCCTGTTTGTGATATCTCTAATTAATAAACCAAGGCAGATATTAGTAGATTACATCATCCTTATAAACTGACATAATATGGGTTTCAAATTTTAGCACAAGGCCAGCAATTTCAGGGGCGGCGTAGGTTGATTACATCGACCTCAGTGTTCAACTCGACCAAGGCGGAATTTGAACTCACAACGTAAAGACAAATAAAATGTCACTAAACAATTTGCTTGGGCGCAGTTAACAACTGTGACAACTCGCCACCTTATAAAGTGTCATAATACAAAAAAAAAAAAAGCAGGAAACAAGAAAAAACATGTGCTTTTTTGTCTCGCCTTGTTTGTCAAAATTGATAAAATGTTACTCCTGAGCACGAGAATTCATTTCTGTATACAATTAATTTGAAATTCCTGAGAATATTTAAGGTTTCCTTTGACAGCTAGTAATAATTACTGTGAGGAACGAATTAAAGAAATAAGTATGATAATATAATGTGAGTGTCCACTTACAAAAGTAGATGCATCGACAAATAGAGAAAGCGATTTCGAGCCCCTTTGCATGCTCGCAGCTTCTCGCATCACTGAGCAAAAATTACTATTTTACTGATCCTATATAGGGTTCAGATTTTGATACAAAGCCAACAGTTTTGGGGGAAGGGCCAGGTCGATTAAATCGACATCAGACCGCAACAAATACTTATTTTACCGACCATGATAAAGATAAGAGGCAAAGTAGACCTCAGCTGAATGTGAACTCAGAGCGTAAAGACAGATGATATGCCGCTAAGCATTTTGCCCGGCGTGCTAACAATTCTGCCAACTCGCCACGCCGAGAAAATACAAGTTCATAAGAACCACACAATTATTCCAGTTCTCGAAGTGTTGCTAATTAGGTTCTGCTTTGTCATGTATAGTTTCCTCATTGAGATGTTTGCATGAAATAATGGTAAGCTATGTTCCTATTCCTATTTATGTGTAGTCGTTTACTAACCTAAACAAACACAGTTTGGTTCAGTATTTATTGCAGATTTGAAATTAAATTACATTTCATAATTTTGTCCATATCATATCATATGTATTATACGATATGACTACTCTGTTATTTCTTCAGTAGAATAATTTCTATTAATCAGAATAAATAAAATATAAAAGCGTCGAGGTTCTGTATCATCGATGACAAATGGTTGCTAAGGGAGTTGGTGTAGCCAGCCAGCTGTAGAAACTCCTACTGACATTGAAATACGTGTGTGTGTGTGTGTGTGTATGAACCGAAATTAAGCTACTACTCCGGTTGGTATTAAAAAGAAAATTAAATACAGGAATTCAGGGCCACAAGTTAGCGGCATGGCACTTAAAGTTAGGTGTACAATACAAGGCAGGAAATTCATGCGCAGCAATCTGATTTTTGTTTAGGTTCCCGTACCTCTCCATACTTCGGTTGCACATATGAAGGACTCTCGGGTGAGACAAATATTCTCTGAATCAAACACATGAAACCGTTTACAATAAAACCGCAATACACGAGTCAATAATATGTCTTACTACACATGGATACAAGTGAGTTTTAGAGATTCTATTCAAGAGTCTCGTTCCGTTCTCGCTCTCAAAGACTTTCATAGTTAAATGGTTAATTATTAAATCTTCATAACTCTGGGAACATAGTGTATGACTTTTAAAAGGATTATATACAAACGTTGCCAAGATTGACTCCACTCAAATTAATGCCAGTAATCTTACTACCTCAAGTAATGAGGAGATTACTTGGGTTGACGAGGGGGCGGGTGAACGGGCGTAATCGATACTATAACGGACAAAATGATGAACGGCTTTCCTTCTGACTCATTACCCACTGAGTTTGAATTCTGCTGGGGTTGATTTAGCATTTCATCTTTTCGTACTGGAGTCGAAGGGATTCACTTACATCTAAAATTGTTGTCCTTGTGCCAGAATTAGAAAGATTTATACGATTTATCGGTATTAAGATTATTGGCCTCAAATTTTGGCACAAGGTTAGTAATATGGGGGTGAAGAAGTATTAAGTCGATTACATCGATCCCAGTGTTTAATTTGAATTTATTTCATGGACCCCAAAAGGATAAAAACCAAAGTCGACCTCCACGGAATTTGAACTCAGAACGAAAAGACCGACGACATACCGCTAAGCAATTTGTCCGTCGTGCTTACGATTTTGCCAACTTGTCGCATTATTGAAACTCAAATATTTGCGGCAGTTGCACACTGATGACATTATCGAATAACCATAACGTGGCTTTATGCCTGTTATTGAGAAATTTTACTGCTCTCCCCAGAAATACTTCCGCATTGATTCCAGTTTTTTGCGGTTATGGCATTTTATAAGATGGCGAGCTGACAGAATTCCGATTGTCAACATCTAACCAAACAGCTTTAATCATTTTTATTCAGATTTTTAAAACTACTTTTCATCTAACCAACTCCACTATAGATTAGGTTGATATTTAAATTACCCTTGTTTATTGATCATTTTTCCTAACCTTAATTTAAATTTAATTTCAATTACCTTTATTTTGTGGTGTGATATTTAAGTTTACTAGCGTTTAAATCAGACACATTTGCTAAGTATAATTTCCAATCTGATTACTTCGCTTGAATTATTTGATAATCAGTTATTTGTTTATTTAGTTTTTATGCTGACCCGGATCTCGATTTTTGTGCAAGTTACACATGACCCGATGCACTCAACCTAATGCCGTCACGATTTCTTTTTAAATGTTGTTTTGTTTATATCTTGTCCGCTGATGAAACCTGCAGGATGTGAAAGATTTAATTAATGATGCAAATAATATTATTTAAGAACAATTATAATTTGCAAGGAGTGGCTGTGTGGTAAGTAGCTTGCTTACCAACCACATGGTTCCGGGTTCAGTCCCATTGCATGGCACCTTGGGCAAATGTCTTCTACTATAGCCTCGGGCCGACCAAAACCTTGTGAGTAGATTTGGCAAACGGAAACTGAAAGAAGCCTGTCATATATATATATATATATATATATATATATATATATATATATATATATATATATATATGTATGCGTGTATATGTTTGTGTATGCGTGTTTGTCCCCCAACATCGCTTGACAACCGAACTGGTGTGTTTACGTCCCTGTAACTTAGTGGTTCGTCAGAAGAGGCCAACAGAATAAGTATTAGGCTTACAAAGAATAAATCCTGGGGTCGATTCGCTCTACTAAAGGTGGTGTTCCAGCATGGCCACAGTCAAATGACTGAAACATGTAAAAGAATAAAAGAATGAAAGTATTTGCAACATGTACTCAGCATTCTTTGTCCTTTTCATATCCGTGTATTGTGTGTGTGTGTTTGTGTGTGTGTATGTGTGTGTGTGTGTGTCCATACTAACACGCATACACATATAATTGGCGTTTCTGTTTTCGCCCTGAAAGATGATGGGAACTGGAAAATCAGAAAGATTAAACCGACGTAGAAAATAAAGTGGACATTTTTTCTATTAAACCGACGTAGAAAATAAGGTGGACATTTTTTCTATTGTTTCTAGTGATAGAATCTCCAACCACCCTCGACTCTAATTAGAAATCGAATCAGCACTATCAGAAGAATTATCTCAAATCTGTCGTCAGAGTGTCTTTCAACAAAGCAGCTATTATCTAACGAGTCACTAGCGAAGAATAGTTTTATTAGTAAGTTAGTATATATGGAGAATCACCGCTCGAACCCCGAACAAGAAGACAAGAAGTGAAAAGTAATGTGGATGATGTTCATTCAATCTCGACATTTCATAACTGGTAATTTTATGATTTGGTTTAAAAAGCATTTAGCAAGGAGGCGTAAATATTTTAAAATCTTAATTCCTATAAAATCAATGTTCGCTTTTCATGTTTACTCTTCCAGCATTGCAGGCTTCAACGGGTGCAAAAACCCACGCTGTTCCCACCTGAAGTTCTAACCCATAACTGCCAAACACCTACTAACTGCAAAGTGAGAAGTCGTTGTCTCTCAAAAACAGTAATTTGTATATGGACACCCACAGTAGGAACAGGACGACTGTCTCGTATAAAAGAAAACACCCGCAACAAATGAACGCGTTTAGGTTGGAGGTCATAGGAAACTCCAACACTTTGTCCTACTTCATTTCTGACTCCCGAAACAAATTCGTCAGCGTTATATGCAGCATCATTACCATGGTACCCCCTTAAGCATCTGGAGCTCATAATCACCGATTCTTCCGCTATGAAAAGCTACTCATACTCCACTAGCCTGCAGTATCTATCAATAGTAAAATAAACTGATTGTTGCCGTTGAACTTCAAACACTTAAATGCTGATAAACCGGATACACAATTCCAGACTTGGCAAATACACACGCGATGAAAGGAGTATAAAAACACTTGTTGGTCTCTCACGCGAACTCATTTCTAACCTAATATTATTACCATTGGTTACCTTCACCATATACAGGCGATAAAAAAGCAAACACTATCAATGATGACTAATTGACTGATTGACACTACCATATTGTCTACCCTATCACGTGTGCAATGTCCAATGCGAAGAATTGGTGTCGCTAAATACACCTTTCTGCAGAATACCGAAATTTGACACCTACAAGTTGTCTGTACTACGTAGAAAAACACAATGAAATGCCATAACTGATGCTGGTATATGATGTACACACACACACACGTGTGTATGTGTGTGTGTGTGTGTCTGTCTGTCTGTGTGTGTCTGTGTGTGTGTGTGTCTCTGTGTGTCTGTGTGTGTGTCTGCCTCCGTTTTGAGCCTTAACTGTGAACATCCCTTGGACTTCAGTTCTGTTTTGTTATTTGTGTTTGATTATATATATATATATATATATATATATATGTGTGTGTGTGTGTGTGTGTGTGTGTGTGTCTGCATATATATATATATGCATACACACACATATATTTATGTACGAAGAGGAAAACAAGCGGGTGACAGAAGCTCATAGAGGGATGGATACAGAGGGGAAGAGACACGCCATCAAGTATCCATCTGAGACACTACAAACGGAACCCATATCTCTCTGAATTCATTCTATAGAAAATGTGACTCCGGTTGAATATTGTGTGGAAACAGGCGTGCTGGTCACGGATAGGTCACCTTTGCACATAGTTGATCTCAATAAAGTCTGATTTGAGGCCAAGGAAGAACATCCCCCAAAGGATCCATTAGTGTATGTGTCTATATGTGCATCAATAAATGTGTGAGCGGGGGTATGACTTTATGTGTGCGTAATATAACTTATGAAAATTGACTATATGAGAACAATAATTTAATGGACGTATAAGTATGAAAACCAAAATATGTACTAATTACCAATCTACACGCGCGTATGCCTGTTAACTAATTAACATCAGAGGAAACTAATTGAGACCTTCGGCAGATGAAGCGCATTGAAACTTCTGTTAGATTCTGCTTTTAACCTCGATTCTTTGACAGACGAAGTCCCAATTAGTCCCCCCTCGGAGATTAATTAATTTCAATACACGCATGTGTTCTGGTAATAGATATTTATTTGGTTTTAATTTGATATATAACGACGAGTATATACACGATACATACATACATGCACATATATTTTTCTATATACACAGATATACATATACACACAAACATAATACATAATACATACATACACACACATATATATACACACTCACACACACACACACGCATATATATATATATATATATATATATATATTACGATTCCGTACTGTTACTGTTTGCCTCTCGCTCAGAGATTTAATATAGCTTATTTCTCCTTTTTCGAGACGGTGAGAAAGCATGTAGTATTTTGCGAGTGGAATGAGTTTTCATCACTAGCTGGTGATTATCACACACTGAAGACGGGTAACTATCCAGAAACCCGGGTCTGTGTGTATCACGTAAGGCTAGAGATGGAAGCGATGACCTCCCCTCGCAAATACTAATCGAATACAGTGTGTCGTTAGCCAGCTGAAGGAGATGTCTTTCTGGGGCTAAAAACGACAGGAGCATGCATATATATATATATATATATATATATATATATAATATATATATATATGTGTGTGTGTGTGTGTGTGTGTGTGTGTGTATTCATACATACATAATGCGTAAATACATACAAGGCATAACTCATTTGCAATAATTACTCAAATTTTGCTTAATGTATTAGATGATAAAGAATCATTATTACATTCCTTTTAGATATACAAATATGTTTGTATAGAATAGCTATCGTTTCTCGCTCTTGGTTCAAGGAAAATGAATATTTTGCTTTTACAGTGCTTTTAAAGACAGAAATGTCTTTTTTTTTTTGCAACGCTTCTCATTGTTCTTCATATCTACGTATATTATTCACAGTGGTTATTAGATTAAATGGTTAAACGTGACTTACATTTCTGTGGTTGAATCTGAGCATATATAAAATGGAAATGCTTTAACTGGTTTGTTCTGTTTTTCTGGTGTAGTTTTCCTAACTTCCAAATCAGGTTATTGAGAAAACTATGAGAAGTGTAAAACTATCCGTTAACTTAAAGATTTGTCCATTCTTAAACTTGAACTCTGAACCTTCAGTGAAATAGAGGGATATGGCACAACTTGCTCAACCGTATTCTGAAACCATGCTGTTGGATAACTGCATGTTCGTACTCTGCCTTTCGTAAGTTACTGGCTTTATCGTGAATAAATTTCTTTATGTGTTTGAAGAGGTGCTTTAACAGGGTGTCCACAAAATATCTTGTTCTGTGTGTTTAACTGGTAAGACTTGTACAATCGAACTCAATTTGAAATCATTCGCAGATGTATGTCGATATATTTGTTGTTAGAGTTTCTGCAGGTAGGTTTATTCTGCAAGCTGTAGCAACTGATAGAAAACCTAAGGGTGGACCAAGAACAAGATGAATGAATAACGTCCATAATCTCACTTTGTCAGAATTGGGAATTCAACTGGAAAGTCTAATGACGTTTGTTCTTCGTAAGACATTACAGAGGAGATGACTGAAGGCTATGTCCCCCAGGATTTCCCAAAGAATAGTAGGAGAAGATGGATGGATACACACACAACCTCCCCTCTCCTCCACCTAATGACCCTGTCTAGATCTTGTCCTCTTTTACTTGCTCTCTATTTTCATTCTTTTCTCTCAATTTTGGCGCACATTGTGTCCACGTTTGTTTTTCATCAAACCTAACAGGCAATCACACTTGCTGAATTCGGGATCCTATTTCTTCTTTCTGTATAGAACTTTGGCTAACCTGCGCGCGCGTGTGCTTGTGTGTAGCAGTTGATGTGTGCTTGTTCAGATGGTGTATGCACATGCGTATGTGTGTGTTTGTGTATGAGACCAAATAGTGTGCGTGTGTATAGTGTATGCTTCTGGACGTAAGTTATCTTATATATATATATTATATATATATATATATATATATAATATATATATATATATATTATATATATATATATATACATACATATACACATATTTTATGTTTTACGTCTGGCGTTTATGTTTTCATTTACATAGTTAATATTAGAAACGCTCTAGCCTATGTATCATGTACTCTAGATACATGTCTTTTTCTAAGATACACTGTTGATACATTTTGAGGAAAATTTATATTATTTATATGTGATATGAAATATGCATAAATACGTATATATATGAAGTCTGATTAATAAATATCCGGACTGTTGCCATCGTAACGAAGCTAAAGCACACTAAGTGAAGCCGCTTGGCATATATTCACCGTTGACTCTGGTGTGCATGCGCATTAAGTTTTAACGCTCTAGCTCACTTCCGCTAATTACAGTAGTGCTTGGAATGAATGTGTGTAGCGTGTGATCGTCGCATTGGCCTTGACAAAAAATTGTCATAGTGATACCTGCTCAGAAGCCTACACAATGTTTCAGAAAGTGTATGGATAGGAGGGTATGAACCGCACCCAAGTGTATGAGTGGTTAAGATGTTTCTAAGACGGCAGAAAAAAATGTCGATATTTACGAATGTTCTACGAGACCCGCAACCAGCAGAATTGGGGAAAAAACATTGCAGATGTGTGTGCAGCTGTGGGGGTAAATTGTCAAATCACCATCCATGAGTTATCATAGGATGTGCAAATTAGTTACGGTTCAGTTCAGTCCATTATCACTGAAGATTTCAGTATGAGACGCGTGTCTGCTAAGTTTGTGCTAAAAAATGACCAAAAGGCACTCGGGTTACATTTGCACAAGATACCCTTGGTTGTGTCAAGAACGATGAAAACTTTTTGAAAACTTTGCGTCGGCCCCTGAGCAGGTATCGCCAAGCTTTTGGCAAATTTTGGTACATATTCTCTGCTCAACTTTCTCTGTCATGGTCAATGAGACAATCACACACTACACACGTTCCTTAGAAGAACTGCTGTAAACAACGGATGTGAGCTAGAACGTTAAAACTTAGTGCGCATGTACGGCAGAGTTGAAGGCGAATCTGTGCCAAGCGGCTTTACTCTCCTTGCTTTAGATTCGTTACTATCGCAACAGTCCTGATACTTATTGATCAGATCGTGTATAAACATGTACAATGTCAAATATATATACACACAGGGTGTTCGGGCTAAAACTGAGGACATTTATATCTCCTTTTTTCAGGAACAGATTGTTAGTAATGGTGAACAGTTAGTCGAGTTGGAAAGCATAAAAATTAAAGTGGTAGTTGAAGAGAGGCTAGCCGACAAGGAGGATTGAAAGTCACCTGATTATTGAAAAAGAGTTACTTGTATCATGATGATTCGTGTCGGGTGTAAAAACTGTAATACATAACAAAGACAGCTGCAATGGAGACTACAAAACCGTGTACGGCAGGAAACGGCACAGCAGGCGTTCTGACTGCGTCTGCACGCCTGCGTTTATTGCCATGTCTTTGCACAAGACCTTAGGCTCAATTCTGATGTCTATGTGAGGCTGCTGAAGCTTGTCATCAAACTCTGGTAGGAGAGGGTTCATTGCATTTTAAATTCTATAATGTTTGAGGTAGCAGTGTCCTTTTTGGAGATGTTTCTTTGTCTTAAAGTTTATAGTTTTAATGTGTGTGCGCTTGGGTAAAATATTGGTAAAATACGATTTATGTTCGATATTTGATGTTTGTATTCGCAAATTTTGATGGAATTAATTGATATATTTCGCTAATATTTCGATCCTGCTTTTTATCTACAAATATTCAGCCAACATTTATGTATTATTGAATGGTAATGTCCCAACATCACATCGAATGGTACTGATCAAATGAAGAAGCCATAATGACATGTGTCAGACAACTGATGATAGAAATAAACGTTTCATATACTTGTTGGCAGCGAATATTTCATATAACGTGGTCTCACTGTTCTAAGTCATCCTTCATTCAAGTAGCGTTGGCCTCTTTTGCTTTTCATGATAAAGGTCGGTAGGCATTTTCTTCTCTTAATTTTCAAGGCAGACAAACACACACACACACACACACACACACACACACACACACACACACACACACACAAATCTACGCAATTATATAAGCACAAACCCATTACTATTTGTGCGGATTTTTGGGTTATGCAAGTCAAACAAATTACAACGTTCGTGTTTACATACATCCATGTAGGTGTTTATATTTCCTTCCAGTATATTCAGATGGAGGATTTCGTGAATAATTTCAATATATATAAAGTATATCTCAGTGATTTTCTTGTCTGTAGGACAGATATATTGTGTATGGTAGTTAACATACGCTCTTATTTCTAGATTCACTTTGCTGCAAGGAATATTATCTTGGACTTTCTTATCGCAATCATTATGGTTTACAGAATTAAGTTTACAAATTTATATAACCGCAGGCAGTTAAGCAAATATCTTATCCGATAAATCAAACCGTCAATTACTTGTGCTGTTGGGTATATTACAGTTTCTCAAATTCAAATAAATGGGATTAATGATAACTAAAGACTTTTCAGGCAAACAGATCCGTAAGAATTTACTGAAGATGTCCATGTTACTAATACGTACAACCGTTCAATTATGCAACGCAGATCCAGTGTCCAAGGATATTAATTTTACTTACTAACGTCAAGTAATTGGGAGTTAGTTACATTAGAATTCCTATGTCTTTCCCCACATCTAAGAGATTATAGTGTTAAACTTACATGTGCACACATATTTTATTGACGCACGACATATATGAACGTTTTTTCTATCTAAGCCTGAGATAATTGGTACACAGCGTAAGGCAATAAAATTGAAAAAAAAAGAAAATTTAGTGTCTTGAAAGTTAAATATGTTAGCTATTCCAAAAGTTGTGCAGTTTTCAGTTCATGCACAGAGTAACACTCAATATTCTAATGGAAACAGTTGTTAAACCGGAATTAGGGACCTCAATCGCACGTACATTTAATTTGAATATCTTCTCATTCGATCTGATGTTCTTGTCATGATATATATCTAAAATGGGAAGACTGTTATCTCTATATTTCATTGTCCGTCGCTCTAAATAATAAAAATTGAATTTTTGAAATATATTCAACATTTGAGACGTTACCTATTTAACAGTTGTACTGTACACTGCATTAATTTGCATATTGATCAAGTTTAGCAGTTTTCAAAAGAGATATTTCAAAACGAATCCGCCGTTGGGCATATATTTCAATTCGAAATCTGCGTCAATTTGGCGACAAAGATGATTTTAACAGTGGATTTATTGTTTTGTTAGTTTTACTGAAAATTTATTTAAAGCAATAAAATAATTCAATTAAAATTATTTTCTTTGTTCTTCATTTTTATTCATTTTTCATTATTTCTTTATTGTTTGTGAGTTATAAATTGATTAAATTAAGAAAATGTTTTTGAGTAAAAAATATAGTGAAAGCCAAATTTCAGTAAATACTTTTCCCTCCAAATATATTAGTCCAAAAATGAAGGCGTTAATTCTGTTCCCATATGACTGAGTTATTTGCACCAGGTAACCTAGCGAAGTGTAGATCATAGTCCATAGCTAGAATTGGCAGAGGCAAACTTCATTATGTCAATGTTAGAACAATATATCAGACACAATTTCATATTTATTATAATATTCTAAACTTAAACCGTACTCTTATTTTTGGCCATAGTCTCATATACAGTATGTAAATTATCCATTTTTTGATATTCAAAAGTCGTTATGGAATTCACTCGGGGAATATAAATATACGAGAACTATATAGAGGCCTTTTTACATTGGGCATCTTTACAATTAAGTATACCTTGGAGACCATGGTAGTTAATGATTACCCCACAGTGCGTGATAATGTTACACTGAGCTTTTGTAGCAATGGTGTGATGGAAAGGATATATCTATAAACTGTTTGGAGGGGGAAAATGTCATTATTGATGCCTTTGATTTTTGTACTTGCTACATCAGGGGCGACAATCGAAATAATGAAAGCAATTGCACATATACAGAATGAAGATATTTCCGTCAGAAACGTAGTAGCTGTTCCATACTTCTACCAACTGTTTGAACTCGTAAATGTTGCTGCTGTGGCTGTTGATGTTGATGATGATGACGATGTTGTTGTTGTTGTTGTCGTTGTTGTTGATGATGATGATGATGATGATGATATGATGATGATGATGATGATGATGATGATATTGATGATGATGATGATGATATTGATGATGATGATGATGATGATGATAATGATGTTGACGATGTTGATGATGATGATGTTGATGATGATGATGTTGACGATGATGATGATGATGATGATGATGATGATGATGATGATGAATAGTTAGTGATGACGTCGAACCTAACAAAATCGTGGAAAATGACAGAGATGTTTCAGGAGAGGAAAAACTTGCTCAATGTTATTAGCAACATGAAATGTGAGGCCTCATTAGGTATTTGATGGCTCAAAGGAGATTTCTGAACCGTTAACTTTGTCGTAGAAGATAAACATTTGCCCTTCCTCTTTTATATAAAGTCAACAATCTAGTGCTCTATAACAATGCTAGAAACTTTCTGAAGATAGTTTTGTGGATAATGCATGCCAAAATCCTGACACCTTATCATTGATACTTCCAAATAAAGTTTAAAACGTGTCTACCTCCAGAACAGCGACAAATATAATATAAATCTGGAAAGCACGAGAAAATTCTTGTAGCCTAGAAGAGGTTGTATCAATGTATTGCTTTTAAATATATAAACGTTTAAAAACAGTGAACTTACTCTGTGATTACCCTAATACTTTTCTAATATTATTGGGTTTCTGAGGTATTTGGGACAACAAAGGTTACAATTGTCAATGGATAAGAATAGCGAGATTCTTCAAGAAAAGATGTTGGAGTAAAAGTTATTTATAATGAAAATTCAGATGACAAAATAATTTACCCTATAGGGGCAGATATGGCTGTGTGGTAAGAAGATTGCTTCCCAACTACGTGGTTTTACGTGTTCAGTTCTACCGCGTGGAACGTTGGGTGTCTTCTACAATAGTCTTGGGCCAACCTAAGCGTTGTAGGTGGATTTGATAGACGGAGACTGAAAGATGCCCGTCACACACACATGTATGTGTGTGTGTGTCTTAGTTTGTACCCACCACCGCTTGACAGCCGGTGTTGGTGTGTTTACATCCCCGTAACATTAGCGTTTCGGCAAAAGGAACCGATAGAATAACTAACTACTAATCTAAAAATTAAGTAATGGGGTCGATTTATTCGACTTAATATTCTTTTAGGCGTTGCCCCAGCATGGCCGCAGTCTAATGATTGAAAGATAAAAAATATCAGATAACAATAATACGTATCATGCTTCTTTATATGTTACACCATGTAGATGTCTGCTTGGATTATTTATGCAGTAAAGTCACAAGATTGAAAAGGAAATTCTGATAAAGGGTCACCATATGATGGAGCTTATAAAAGATCATAATTTCTTAGATTCATTGGAAAGTATTGCAATTTACGCTTGTTCTTTGTTGAAGATGTCAATATATCAATTGGCAACCATAAAGCAGACAATTTCTCTAAATTAGTAGAAAGCATTTTCTCTACACCCTTGGTGGTAAAACCGAAATGAAAGAAGGGTTTTAAAATAATGGATATATGGTACCAAAGAAGGTGGAATACACAGAAATGATAATTTGCTGTAGGAACTTCAGTTAGACTGTCTTGGGAAATCTCACTCTAGAACAACCTACAGAAAATGCTTGTTATGAGTTGAATAAATGAATAATTTGATGTCATTACATGTCAGGAAGTTTGGGAAACGTGAATTGGTTCCTTTTTAACGGTTGAATTCGAATTAGATAAAGTAATAATGAATTGGGTTGGATCTATGTGCATGGCCACCGTCGAATGACTGAAACAAGCATATATATATATATATATATATATATATAGATAGGAAAGTTTGTTTGGTAAAGCATGTGGGTGAATATATAAGAAAATAGTAAAGTGTGAAAAAACGACAGAAGGCTTAAATGTTAAAAAATATATATATTTGTGTCAAAATGTCTGGAGAATATTGGAAAAATTTTTTTCCTTTCCTTAAAATAACATAATTTTAAATATTTTTAAAGAAATTACCGGTTTCGCGTGTAGCTTTTCAAATTTCTTGTGACGTTATGTTTATATTGCATGGAATTATCGTTGTTTTTATTTCCAGGAGATTTCTAAATAAGGGGAGGTAGTGAGTGATTTTTTCCGGTGTAGGGGAGATAATCGCTTAAAAATTTTTTCCTTTTTCCTTGTTAATTTCTCTGTGTCAGTATGTTCGGATGGTTGAGTCTGGGTTTGTACTTTTCAATGAAGAATGTTTCCTTGTTCAGTCTCATTTGTGTTGATGATCCGAAAGCACATTGGTAAAATGGGAAGATTAAAAATTGTGGCAGTAGTTGCTTTGCGCATTTCTCAATGTGCTCACTAAAAGGTATCATTCTATATTCTGGGAATGCAATCTGTTGTCGATGCAGTGTGCATCTGCGCCTGAGTGATAGTCCCGTGGAACCCACGTAGTCTTGGTGGCAGCCCGAGCATTTAATAACATAAATTATGTTTTCAGAGGCACAAGTAAAGTTAGATTTGATCTTAAATTTCTGTCCCTCTTTAAAGAAGAATTCTGATCCTTCCAATAGGTTAGGACATGTTGCACAGTTCGATCTACCACATTTTTTTACTTTTGCATCCGTAATTTTAGAAGACAATTTTGCCTTTGTGAGAATCTTTTTAAGTGATTTAGGCTGTTTGTAGCTTTTAATGATTTGGTGTATGTTTAGAATTTCCTTTAATTTTGGGTTTTTATGAAGTATTGGTAAATTCTGGGTGATGATGGTGAAGGCTTCTTTGTTTCTGGGGTTGTATGTAGATATGTAAGGTAGTATTTTCGGGGAAGGTGTGTTGTTGTGTTGAACTTTTCTTAAAGTTTCTTTGTTGATTTCTGTTGCACGTCTGATCCCATCCTCTATGAGTTGAGCTGGGTAATGTCTGTCAATTAGGGTGTTTTTGAGTACTTGCAGTCTAAAGTTCCTGGTATTTTGTTCTGACACTATTGTGCATATCCTTCTTGCAAGGTTGAAGGGGATGTTTGTTTTAGTGTGTCTTGGGTGGCATGAATTAAAAAGAAGGTATTGTTTGGCGTCTGTGGCTTTGTAAAAAATGTCTGTTTCTATTTTAAGGTTAATTTTTTAATTAGTATATCCAAGAACGGGAGCTCCTTTTGGTTGTATTCCATTGTGAACTGTATATTTGGGTTTATGCTGTTCAATAGGTTTTTAAATTTTAGGAGTTTATCTATGTTTTCATTCCAGAGAATGAAACAATCGTCTAGGAATCGTTTCCAATTCTCTTTTATGTATTGAGAGAGGGAGTTTCCAAAGATTGATAGAGATTCCTGGTAAATGATTATTTCCATGTATCCCATTGTTAAGTTCGCAATGACTGGTGCTGCCCTTGTACCCATAGCAATTCCGGATTTTTGACGGTAAAATGTATTGTCAAACATGAAGTGGTTATTGTGTAGGATGAATTCAATTGATTTAGTAATGAATTCCTTACTGATCCTTTTTGGTATTTCTTCCGGAAATTGGTCTAACCAGAATTGTATTGCCTCCAGTCCATAATTATGAGGAATACTGGTATACAAGTTGACTACATCAAATGAAACCAGGATTGTTTCTTCCTTGGTTTTTTTTGGGAGGTGGTTTAACATATCTAAGTCATCTCTGATATGGCTATCGATATGTTTAAGGAAGGGTTTCAAGAGGATGTCCATAAGTAGACTTAGTCTGTGTGTTTCACAGGTTGGGCCAGCTACAATGGGTCGTAGTTTTAGGTCCCCCGGATTAGGTGTGTGTATGTATGTCTTTGGTGATTTTTTAATGGTTTCATTTATAATTTGACTTTTATGAATTTATATATATATATATATTATATATATATATATCATTTTTATGAATTTATATATATATATATATATATATATATATATATATATATATATATATATATATATATATTATATTTATATAGGATGAAGTTATTTTTACAGAAAAAAAAATCTTCATCAAAAAATGTGGCAGCATATTAAAATACCTTTACGGTTAAAATTATAAACAACTTATAAGCAAGGGCTAAAGAAAATTATTTCAGTGCCAATATGCTAATAACAGACTTTTAAAGCGTCAATTTTCACATATTATTTATTCGCTACAGAAAATACGTAGAGCTGAATCGAGGAAAGCTAGCCAACATGATTTTTTTTTTTTAAAGTTCGTTATTTCTATATTGAATCAATTTCAGCTCTACGTATTTTCTGTAGCGAGTAAATAATATGTGGAAGTTGACGATTTAAAAGTCTGTTATCAGCATAATGTCATTGAAATAATTTTCTTTAGCCCTTGTTTATAAGTTGTATATATATATATATATATATATATATAATTTAATATATTGCCAATGTTTTCAGACAACTTTACTCAATATTATGAATGCAAGTAAATTTTGTCAGTTTCATTCTCAACATAAAGTGCAGCTCTGGAGACCATTATTTTAGGAGACACCAGCTTGGTCTTCCAACCACAACGTGACTTCAGAAATCAAGGCTACATAATCTGGGAAATGCTTTTCTTTCAAAAACAACTTCATGGCTGGGAAGAGGTGAAAATCAGAGGGTGCAAGGTCAGGAGAGTAGGGGGGATGGGGAAGGAGTTCATAGCCGCACGCCTGTGCTGCTGATCTGGCGACACGCAAGTTGTGGACCGGAGCGTTTTCCTGCAGGAGGAGGATGCCTTTGCTGATCTTGCCCCGCCTCTTGATTTTGATAGCTTCTCTTAATTTTCTCAAAAGTGAAGCATAATAGGCTCCTGTAATTGTGGTACCCTTTGCCAGGAAATCTGTCATCACTACTCTGTCCTGGTCCCAGAAGACTGTGAGCATGACCTTGCCAGCGGAGGGCTGCACCTTTGCCTTCCTTGGAGGAGGTGAGTCACGTGCTTCCACTGCATTGACTCGGCTTTGGTCTCTGGATCATAGTGATGGACCCAGGTTTCATCCTGTGTAATCAGTCTTTTGAAAAATTTTGACTCATCTTCTTGGCACATCTCCAAATTCATCCTCGAGCACTCGATGCGTTCTTGCTTCTGGAAAGGTGTGAGCAACCTGGGAATCCATCTGGCAGACACCTTTTGCATATGCAAATGGTCATGAATGATAGTTTCCACAGACCTGATACTAATCTTGACCTCATGGACTATTTGGCAAATAGTTATGCGTCGATCTTCCAAAATGGCAGCCTCAACTTGACGGACAGATGCCTCATCAATGGCAGAAGGGGGAGCCCAGATTTGGGAGCTGTTTCCACAGAGTTCCCACCATGTTTGAATTCACGATGCCAGCGTTTTACAAGGTCATATATTGGGGCATCATCACCATAAGTTACTTTCATTTCATTAAAAGTCTCCCGTGGTGTGCGTCCTTTCAAATACAAAAACCGGATCACTACTCGACACTCAACAGGCTCCATTTCACACTTGACTCAGTTCAAACACCTGTAAATCAGGAACCGCAATTAGTTCAGAGCTGTAATTTTTCACTTAATCTATAGAGATATAAATAATTGCACATCCAAAATTTCAGCTAGATCAAACAACTGCAAGTGGGT
>NC_043006.1:32918497-32925997 GCF_006345805.1 Octopus sinensis | reverse complement strand
CCAAAATTTCGTGCCTTGTCCCAAGAGTAGAGAAGAATAGTTTTTTGAAATATAAGGCGGCGTGCTGGCAGAAACGTTACCACGCTGGGCGAAATGCTTAGCAGTATTTCGTCTGCCGGTACATTCTGAGTTCAAATTCTGCCGATGTCAACTTTGCAGTCCATCCTTTTGGGGTCGATAAATTAAGTATCAGTTGCGTATTGGGGGTCGACCTAATCGACTGCCCCCTTCCCCAAAATTTTCGGTATTGTGCCTAGTGTAAAAAAGAGATGAAACTCAAAAGATTAAAACTGATGAAATCCTACAAAGCTGTCTTGCTCCATGTGCGAACGATTCTACCAGCTCGTCGCCATACTGTTTGCAATTATATTGACGTTAATAAAATCTTCCTCAAAGAATAAACGTTATTAGTGTTCTAATTTGAATAACATGTTGAAATGGTGAATAAACACAATATTTTTAATATTTATGATACATATCACTTAATGTATTTTTCTTTCCAAAACAGAGAAAGTAGTAATTGATGTACTATTAAACTGAAGGTGCTACAATTGTGGCAATGTAAAAAAAGATGGTGGAGTGGATGTTACAAATGTACCAAAAATCTCCTCTTTTCAATTTAAAACGATTGGCGTAGCACAAAGTTTGAAGCAGCAACACTAACATCTAACAATCTCTACAGCAATTTAAGTTAGATAAACCTTCAAATACCACGAAATTTAAGTTTCATATGTAAAATATGATGAGAAACAACAAATGAATAAATTACGAGCAAAAAAAGAAAAGGCAAGAAAAAAGACAAAAGAAAGAAAGAAACATTGAAAGGAAGGAATTAAATTAGCTTAATATGCATCAACCATAATCGACATATTTTTGTTACCAAAATGTGCGTAAACTGAATTATTCCACCATTAAAAGAAGTTTTTGATGGAATTTTATACAAAGGTGATGCATATGAAGGAAAAAATCCCCCAAGGTAAATAAAGTAAAGATTTTCATAGACACTGTATTACTTGCAATAGAAATCATGGCTTCATTGAACTCTGTGCAATGTATGAGGCTATGGTTAAATATTTAGCCGTAAGACTATGCCTTTGAGTAGCGAGAATAAATACAAAGCGTCATTCATTCAGGGAAATCAGCATTAAAATATCATACATTAATCGTTGGTGAAGTTGATACATTTCTGTTAGTAAAATGCTATCCTGTATGTTTTTGTTCTGAAAAAGCAGCAGTTTGACAACAGAAAAAAATTCGTCTGGATGAAAAGTCGATTTCAGACAAATCAAAATTTCTTATACAACCACTCCTAGATAGAGTCGCGGAGGTATCAAATACGCACGGTCTTCAATTCCACCATAAGAAAACAAAACTCATTGTAATAGGAAAAGAGAAAGTGAACGTTAACGCCAAACTCGGCAGTGAGATGCTCGAACAGGTTGAATAACATAAATATTTTGGAGCCCAAATTTCTTATGGAGCCACATATGATAAGAACGTTCATGGAAAAACTTAATAACATCTGGAGCAGCAAGAATGTCTTAACTAGGTTAGAAACCAAGCAAGTGCGAACAAATAGCCATTTATATTTGTGAAGCATGTAGTCTGAAAACATTTTGAAGAGAACATAATGCGTTTGAAATATGGGTTTTATAGGAGAATGTAACGAGTCTCTTAGAAGGATCATCAGATAAATGAATCGCTGTTACAGCTGGCAGTTCAAAGACGGTAACTCCTGGACATTGTGAAAATCATGAGTTCGTTTTTTATGGTCATATTCGAAAAAGCAGAGCTCTGGAAAACATTGTCATGGAAGGAAGAGTAGACGGTAATAGATCAAGAGGCAGTTAAAGAACGCAATGAATGGATAATATCATGAGTAGGTTGGACAAGAGTGGCGAGGCAGCTGGATAACTCACGCCTAATCGAGAAGACTTTCGTTGTAGTATCATGAATGCGCTGCAGGCACACCATACGAAGTCGACAGCCATTCATTTACTTATATAAAAACTAATGTTGTTGACTTGAAATGGTGCATCTTTAATGTCAGAAAAGTACAAACAAAGGGTTTATGATTCAGCTTAAACAGCTTGTCTCTAATTTAATTGGACAATGTTGTATCAAGCATCCTGAACAGTTTGGAGTAATCGATGATCGGAACAGTATTCCAGGAGCGAACTGAGTAAAAACATTACTCAAGACAGTCATTAAAGTTAATTGTAGAGCAACCATCCACCCATATTCTCCGATCACGTTTCCTGGAAGGATCGCTCATATCAGAAGCAACCAGATTTCTAAGCGACACCAAGTGAGACTATGCATGTTATCCAACCATCTTCTGTTTTGGTCTACCCTCTGTGTTTCCTGCCTGTTGACTCGGCCTGAAGCTTCTATCTTGTAGATTTTTGCTGACTCGTTCAAATCGCATGAGCATGTTATCGGAACTGTGACCTCTTAATGCGGAAAAGCAGCGGCGCGGCCTGGAGTCTCTCCTTGATCTTCGAGTGCGCATCCTGTCGAGTAACGTTACACCAGAAATCCTCCGAAATAACCTAATTTCGGTCGCTTTATTCGCGATCATATTCTTCATGTTATTGCTGGTGAGATGGGCATGAAAATCGATCCAGTTCAAGCAAATAAATTTAAAGAAAGTCAGGATTGTAGAATACAAAACTTTATCGTTTCGTTCTCTTAATAATATGTGGTGGTCAAGAAGATATCTGGCCCTCAAGGCACTAGTGCTAAATTAAAAAGCTTTTGTTAATTATTTTCATCCAATCACTAAATACCGCAAAAGAAATTTTTTCGCTGGTTCTGAACAGCAATTTTTCCCAATAAATGACATTTTAGATGAACCACAAAGATACTGCAAAACAATCCGTTTAATCCATACTGATGGTCGGCAACAAGCAAGGAGGAAATGCAAGATAAAGACAAAGCATCTTAGTGAAAGTGTTTTCTTGATGCAGCACAGTTCAAAGTATAATTGTATCCATTACAGAAGAGTAAGTCGTTGTGTTAAAGGACCTCTTCACATTTGTTTGAACCCTTTAAGAAGAGAATTCCTATAAATGTGCATGAAGGTGGTTTTGCATTTGATTTTCTGCTTATTTTGCATTAAAGGAAATCTTCGACACTTAAGGCATCGACTGTGTAATGAAATGAGTTAAAATAAAAAAGAGATGAAGAACGGTGATAAAAAAAAAGCATCATTGGTCTAATTAAAACTCAATTTAATGACATTAAATATTTAATAGCATAAACAGAATTAAAAGATAATCTTTGCAATTATTTCAAGAAATGTTCAATGGAAAATATTGGTCGGTTTAGAATCATCTTAAAACTCCTTTATATATGTGCAACTATTAAACCATTGAGAGTTGATTGACAATGGAAAATCTGAGTGATTCGCCTGAAACCAAAATCGTGACGAATATCGCGAGTGACTCAACTCATTATATTATCCTTTTAAATCCCGACAACGGAGTAGAAAATGAATAATATAAAATCATTGGGAAATTGCAAAATATATAAGTAAAATTATGCTCCTGGCAATGTAATGCTCGCTTAGTGATTTTAAAAGATGTATTGTAAAATTGAGTGATACTTGGCAAGATACTAATGGATGCATAGCTTCCAACAAAGATTGATTGGAGCGTTGCGGCTGCATTTAAATTAAATAGTTCGATTCAACCCTACAGTTGCATGTACTGGGACCCTAACAGTTCGCATATTATGAAGGAGGAAGATCAAGTTAATTTACTAGATTTAGAATATGGTGAAGTTTAGCATGATATTGATAAATTAGGCCATTCTTTTCTTTACAATACTGTTACTGGTTCCGTATATATGAAGTTTCTGCAACAATCTGTCATGGGAAGTATTGAAGAGGACTTTGAAGATGTAGAGTCATAATTCCAAAAAGATGGGAGACTAGCTACATTTAATGAAATCTTGCAAAGCTGCTGGAGACAAGGAAAAGGTGCAATGCAACACCTTCCACGTTCACTGGACACCACTAAATGCTTTATGAAGTTACTTAAACGATAGGGTATACAGCTCCAAACAAGAAAAGTCGACGAATTGAGAGCAGCCATTGAACGACTAAGCGTGCAAACACCGAATGAAATATTTCTTGATGTTTTCTGGTTATATTGCTTCGTATTATCAGCAGTTCCAAGACCAGACGTTCATAGAATATATCAAATTTTATCTGTTGATTATGTTAAATTTTGAATATGAAATGTAATTTGATACAATGATTTATAGTCATTTAATGACTTGTTCTCGAACGCTCTGTATAAACACACTAAACACTTTACACATATACACACATATATACAAACATGTATATTTATTTATGTATACACACACAGAAGCATATATATATATATATATATATATATATATATATATTCGTTAGTTGCATCTTTATTTCTTACACAATGTAATCGTCTGTCTACATACTTGCATACATGTGTCTGTGTGTGAGAGAGAGAGTGAGTGTGTGTATGCTTCTTTGTATATATGTATGCAAGTACGTAAACAGATAACTACATTGTGTAAGAAATACAGCTACAAAATAAGAATACAAGAAACAGATGGCTTCGTAGCATTTTATTTCTAAACTGTATTTTAAACAATGAACAGCTAAGAGTGTCGACGCTCTCCTATGACCTGGTCGCTAACATGTCACTGATTTCATCATTAATGAGTCAGTGACCGAGGCGCAAAAGTGCGTCGTATCTATTTGCTTATACAACAAATTATAATTAACAATTATTAACAAAGAAAATGAAAAGGAATATAACTGTCTTTGAAGATTTTCGGTGCGTAAGCTGTTCTGACATACGATCTCATATGCAGACGTACATATATACAAATGTATATATGTCTGTGTGTGTGTATTTGTGTGTGTATAGATATATGTATATATTTGTGTGTGTGTATAGATATATGTGTGTATAGATATATGTTGTATATATATATATATATTTGTGTACATGTATAGACATATGTGTTAGAAGCTATAGACGCAGGCGCAAACGTGGCTGTGTGATAGGAAGCTTGCTTTTCAACCACATGGTTCCGGGTTCAGTCCTACCGTGTGGCACCTTGGTCAAGTGTCTTCAACTATAGCCTAACCCTAACCTTAACCCAAAATCTTGTGAGTGTATTTGGTAGGCGAAACTAACAGGAGTGTACCGTATGTATATATATATATATATATATATATATATATATATATATATATATATATGCATATACTTGGAAATGGATGCGTCGCGTTCAATTAAATAATAAATAATAAATCATATGATATAATATAATATGATATAATATATACACATATATAATATATATATAATATATATATATATATATATATATTATATATATATATATATATTATATATATATATATATATATATATGTATATATATGTATATGTATATGCATATGTATATATATACATATATACACATGCATATATGGGTACAGGATGCCACTAACGGTATAAATTAGATGAAATATATAAACAAACGAGTTAAATACTTAAACAACGAGAACAAAATGGAGACCAGGATGAATATACAGAGAGAAAGGACCCTTCATCAGTTGTCGACTGTCTATCTACTCCTCATTTCGAGCATTCATTGTCGTTGAATGCTCGAAATGAGAAGTAGATAGACAGCCTACTACTGATGAAGGCTCCTTTCTCTCTGTTTATGTGTTCTGTTCTCAATTTTGTTCTCGTTGTTTACGCATTTCACTCGCTTTTCCTTCGTTTCTTTACATATTTCTTGTTATTTGCACCGTTTGAACGTTGGTAACGGCCTGTACCCATATATGCACGTATATATATATATATATATATATATATATATATATATATGTACATACGAGCAAAATGCCCCCCGTCCAATGGACGGTGCTGAGTTGTCAAATATCTAAACCAAATTTTCTCAAAACAACTTTTCCGACCGTCCCATAGGCCTCCCCTTTGAGAAACACTGATTTAACCTAAATTTGAGGCACCAGCGAATGAAGAAGTAAAGATAGACTGAAATAAGCAAAAGAATAAATGAATATATATATATGTATATATATATATATATATATATATAATATATATATATATGTAAACACATACAGAGGTGTGTATGGGGTGTGACAGAGCGAGCGAGAGAGAGAGAAAGAAAGAAAGAGAGACATACAGACAGACAGAGAGAGAGAGAGAAACCAATTGAGTCGCAAATATTAAGAAATATTTCATTCGGTTTTTGTGCTCTTACTCGTTCTAGGGCTGCTGTCAGTTCTGTTTTCATTATCGAAACTTGTGTCTGTAAAGCAGTGCTAATCAAGACAGCAAAATGACATTACAATTTCAGTAGTCTTAAGCCTTAACGTAACATAGCAGTCTTCTTTGAACAACCAACTCCTGGCGAAATGGTAGGGTATCACATATAAGTGCGTCTTTAGCATTGAAGCCTGGCAAAGCCCACTCTACCAAACAATATACCTCAGAGAAAAAATAAAAAAGAATAAAAAAAAGACCGAGGAAGATTAATATGGACGCCATTTCGGAGATATATTTATAGGAACCAAAGCGACGAACGGCGAAGGTGAAAACAAGGTCTTCGTCACAGATCTCAGAGTGACGAGGTAAATGCCACAAAGCTTTCCTACTGATACAAATACAGTATCTACAAATATACCTCTCATGTAGACACACATATTAACAAACATAGACACACACACACACACACATACTGATATATATTACCTCCATATATATATATTCTTTTCTTCTCTAGGCACAAGACCCGAAATTTTGGCGGAGGGGGCAGTCGATTGGATCGGCCTCAGTACGCAACTGGTACTTAATTTATCAACCCCGAATGCATGAAAGGCAAAGTCAACCTCAGTGGAATTTGAACTCAGGACATAAAGACAGTCAAAATACCGCTAAGCATTCCGCCCGGCGTGCCTACGTTTCTGCCAGCTCGCCGCCTCATCCACATATATATTATATATGCAATGTAGTCATTGGCATCTATATAAAAATACATTATAAATATAAAAAATATATATACACAAATACTATATGTAATATAAAGCAACCACACACAAGCAACCATGTGCACACACACACAAACGTACACACACTTACACAGACACACACACATATAATATCAGTCTACGGAGTAATCAATGGTAGTGCAGTATTATGTAATATATGCATGTGATTGAAGACTCAGAAAAGCTGAGCGACAAATTTTTCTGTGAGAAGTAAATAAAGCGTAAAGTCAAGAGGTGTGAGAATGTGAAAACATTTAATTTTCCATTTGACATCCATGTGATTACATCCGTTTCGTAACATTCTTCATGCAGTATTAATTTCAATATGCTAATTGTTACACGTACATGTTTGAATCAATAAGTATGCCCAGCATTAATTAATACAGTTCTATATTCACAACTTAATGCAAATAAAG
>NC_043006.1:32905997-32908497 GCF_006345805.1 Octopus sinensis | reverse complement strand
CATATAAATAAGGTACTCAATCATGCAGAGTATGTTGATTATTATATGAAGGAGCTTCTACATGACTATGTACTGTTTCATTTAAGAGAACTCTTCAGGAAGCTATTTATGTGAATTGTATTGGCATTATACATTTAGGCAGTTTGTCGGGGTGTTGTGGGTAGACTTTTTATGGCGGGTAGGCAGTAGCACAAAATATCATACTTGGGGAGTGGTCAAGGAGTCATGTTAAATAGATAGAAGAATAAATAAAAAATATAAAAGATAAAAAATAAAAAAATAAAATAAAAAAACCTATATATATAAAAAAATTCTAAATAAAAATACAAACTAAAAACCTATAGATAAAAAAAAGGGGGGATATGGTTTGTAGGTAAATATAGAGATGCTCACTTATACCTATGCACATTGTATCAACATACACACCATGCAACATATATACACATCCATACACACATACATGTACCACATATATATACATGTATATACACTTCACATACACATGCATATATGTATCTACACTACACATATATGTGTGTATACACACCACACTCACAGGCCTACCGTATACACACATATATATATATACATATATATATATATAATTATATATGTATGTTGTGTGTGTGTGTGTGTGTATATATATATATATATATGTATATATTATTATATGTATATAGTTGTATAGTATAATGTATATGTAATATGTATGTGTGTGTATAGTGTATATGTGTATATAATGAGTGTACGCTCGAGTGTTCGATGTATATGTAGGTAGTAGGGTTATGTGGTATGTGCAGGTATGTGAGTGTAGTATGTAAATTGTTAGATTGTGTGTATATATGTGTGTGTGTATATTATACATGTATATGGTATATGTAGTGTGTGTATATGTATATATATATATATGTAATATATATATATATGATTTGTATGCGAGTATGTTAGATATAAGTAACTGCATGTACATATACTTAATATGTATTATATATATTTTGGGATGTGTATGTGTAAATGCGCGTATATATATATATACTATGTAAATGTGTTGTTTGAGTATGCATATACGTATGTATGTATATGTTGTATTGTATATATGTGTGTAGTGTGTGTATATATGTAAATTAAGTGTGTCTTATGCTTGTATGATAATGTATGTATGTTTGCACACCTGTATAATGTGTGGGTATGTGTATTGTATATGTTATTGTGTATATGTGTGTGTATATGTATGTATATGTGTATGTATGTGTTTTGTATGTGTGTGTGTGTGTGTATATATATGTTGTATGTATATGTGGGTGTATATATATATATGTATATATAATATATGTATATGTATATGTATATAATATATAGATATAGATAGATATGTGTATGTGTATGTATATGTATATATAATATATATATATATATGGGTGTGTGTGTAATACATGTGTATGTTAAGTATGTATGTATATATATGCGTGTGTATGTGTATGTGTGTATATGTACATATGCGTCGACGCTCGTGTGTTTTATGCATATGTAGGTACGTGTAGTTATCTAATGTGTATTTATATGTAAATGTGTGTAAGTATGATATAATGTATATATGTATGTGTATGTGTGTGTGGTATATATGTCATGTATTTGTATGTATATATGTAAGTGTATGTGTAATGTGTATATATAAATAGTATGTATATGTAATAAGATATATATATATATATATATATATATATATATTGTGTGTAAGTTGTATATGTATGTATCCGTCCATATAATAGAATGCATGTCTATACTTATATTTATATTTATATTTTTTTGAGTATATGTACGAAAACTGCGCGTATATATATTTTACTATTTAGCTATTTTTTGAGTATGCGTGTGTATGAATATAAGGGGCGCGTGTGTGTGTGTGTATGTGTAAGCATTATACATGTATACTTGTATGCATGTGTGTGCTTATGTGTATATATTGGATGCGCGCGTGGTGTGTGTGTATGGGTACGTTACATGTGTATGTGCGTGTAGGGTATATATATGGTATATGTGTGTGTATGCGTATTGTGTGTATATATGGGGTGTGTATGTATGTGTAGTATATATGTAAGATAATCTATGTATAATAGATATATATATGTATATATAATATATATATATATATATATATTATATACATACTGTATGTATTTTTATGTAGGTTTTATGTATGTGTGTGTTATTTATATTTATTGGTTGTATATATATTGACTAGCCTTCTAAGAGTGTAGACACTAACTCTGTAGGTAACGCCCCCGGATGTGTATATACTTAATGTATTAGATGGATGTATGTAGGAATATAACGCGTGCGTGCGTGTATGTGTATGGAGTACGAATGAGTGAAATAACGTCCTAAGAGTGTGCGTGGAGTGAATGAGTGTCTTTTTCCAGTAGACAGATGAATAGACTGGGCTGTCATAGCCAAGAGCTTGTGACCAGCGGCCAAAGATAACAAAAGTAATAACGAGATA
>NC_043006.1:32900796-32905897 GCF_006345805.1 Octopus sinensis | reverse complement strand
TTCAAACAGAAAGGAACACAGAAATAACAGGGAGAGAAAAAAAAAAAAATTTAGTGGCTACCGATCTATCATGGCGAATATATATATATATATATATATATATATATATATATATAAAGGCAAGCAACAGGTTGCTTAGCCACATACCGGAAAAATTAGAAATAGCAGTCAAAGACTGCTTATTTCTATTTTCTACAAATAAGACTCCACATACGACATATCCCTGTAATTCACATATGCAAAACAGAAGGAAGGAAAAACGAAAACAAAGTCTAACAGTTATTTACGAACTGTTGCGTGCCTTTTTTATTTATATACAAAATATATATTGAACTTTTACAGAAGTTCCTACCGTTAATGGTTATATTTACATGCCGAAATCAACCAGTAAATAATTGTTGGTTTTTTAAAAAACCATTAAAGCTATTGTTTACTCTTATTATATATATATTATATTATTTTATATTATATTATATTATATATATATATATATAATATATAATATATATAATATATAATATATATATATATATTATTGAAATGGATAAATGAATTATCTTGTTACGGATTATTCAAAAGATAACCGATACCTGGGTAGCAAAATACACTATATATATATATATATATATATATATGGTACTACGAGGAGAATAGACTGAAAAAAGCATATGTATATATATATATATATATATATATATATATATATATTATATATATATATAGATATATATATATATGTATATGTATATGTATATGTATGTATTAATATATATATATACATATATATACTATACTATGTGTGTGTGTGTGTGTGTTGTTGGTGGTGTGTGGAAAATATTGTGTAGGAGTCGTTGCTTGGAGAAATTGTGTATTGTTAACGAAAACATAAAGCAGAACAAACAAAATAATTGTCCTCATATGATCTCTACTTGCCATGCTTTAGGACAGAATCTCTAGCTAGACAGAAAAACAGGCGTAAATTGGTGATTGGGAAAGAGAGACGTGAATCATTAGTATTTTTCAATGAAAATAGGCCAAAATAAAGAAAACGTACCTAACACTGTAAAACAGATGGATAGTGACATTAGAGTTTAGAAGAGTCGTTCTTGAGCGAATGAGAATATTAGCTCCGTGATGCAGAAATTAGCGTGGTCTGTGAGAGAACTGAATATGAAAAGAATGGTAGCAGGTTTGAATAGGCTTAGGAAAGTGATTGGAAAGAGAGATTAGCATTCTGGGAATGCAAATCAGAGTAATGTGAGTGAGAATGTCAGAAGTAGAGAGAGAAATGGATGGAGAGATCGGAGAGAGAAATGAAAGGATAGATAGATAGATAGATAGATAGATAGATAGATAGATAGATAGATAGATAGATAGATAGATAGATAGATAGAGTGAGAGAGTGAGAGAGATAGCGACAAAGATAGAGAAAAGAAATGATGCAAAGCATGTAGGGAGAGCGAACATGACCATTGAAACAATAATACATATAGCAAAACAATCCTGCGTTCATATTTGAGGTTTGAAAAAGATTCTGCATTTATGAGATGACAATCCAATGCAATTTATTTGTTGTTGGCATTTTTCTTTCTTTTGGAGAAAAGATACACTTTATGACAACATTTACGTTTGATTTGTTTTTAATGTCTGCCCTTTCAAAGAAGGATTAAAATGTTTGTGCAAGTGCTAAACAATGAAAAATAAAAAGCATGAACTCGTATTAGACAGAGACCTTTTGGAAAGACAAAACTTCTGTTGAATCGAAAATAATTCTAATACTTAACCAGTAAAACAGCAGTGATGAGAACAACAACACTAGATCTCACATACACTCAAGGTTCGTCATGCGAAAACATTAGTGGAAAAAATTATTTTACCTGTATTATTTCAAATAAGATGATTTTACTTATAGACAAAACACTGGCTCAGATATAGCTATGGTCAAACTGTATTTGTAAATTCTCTGTCACTTTGTCCGAGTAATTTATTTTAGAGCGATCACAGAGGAAACCAACGTATCTATGCATCAAAAGGGCAACCGAGAGAATTTCTAGATACAAGGAGCAGCATTACATCCATTGATACACGTAAATCCAACGGGACCTTGGACCTGCTTTTCAAGGCCAAGGCTGAGATGAACATTGGGCTGAACTGATAGATAAAAACACTCACTCATCGAAATAAATAGATAGGTGAAGTACTCACTTATCGACGTTTAACCGCTGTAAGGATCCATGCAACACAAAGTGGGTTGTTAGCTGCTTTGGTTCTGTTCTCACCCCTTGAATTGTTTCCGCCTGTGTGTAGTAGTTTGGGCAGGTAAAAAATACGAAAATGATGACAAACTACGTTTCATCGGGTGGGCTGTTTCGATCCCTGACAACCACCGAGACCTTGTAAACTGTACCCTGTTATGAAGGTAGAAAGTGATGTTGCAGAGACTAAGGATCAGCTATTACTCTGTTATTTATGACTTTGAGTATCTCTTGTGTGTCTTCCGCCAGGAGAAGTTCAAACTATCTAAAAGAACGACAGCAACATCTATGAGTAGAGGACGCTGCCTCTCAAACTATGCGCTAAATAGAATCTTCGATATAGCAATCTCTTCACATCATTTCTAATTTGTAGCCATGTAACTCCGTTATAAGGCGCTTACAAGCATTTTTCTTTGGCGCTCTACCGACTCTGGCAACAGCAACGCCCCCAAAAAAATTAAAAAATACATGCGTGGATGGAATTTAAAGGACGAGAAGCAATGTTGTAGGTCTTCGGATGATTTCATCTCAAAATGTAAATGGCTCTAAAGAAATACTACGAGACACTCTGTACATTGAACCAGATAATGTTGCATTCTTTACACCCAAAATAACTAAATGTGAAAAAAACAACGATTTCTTTATATAAAATGAAAACTTATTAAAGTGAGTCTTCGTCCGGCAGCGAAAAAAATAGAAACACAATAAATAATATTCTTTATAGATTTCATTTATGATTAAAAGTATTTATAATGGAAATAGTAACGACATTCAACTTTATAGAATCAAATATATTGATTGAAAACGAAACGCCTTATCAATTCGTCGATTCGTTTAACCGTCTAGTGATTTAATGTACCAATATATATATATATATATGTGTGTGTGTATGTGTGTGTGTATGTATGTATGTATGTATGAGTATATGCATGTATGTATATATGTATGTATGTACGTATGTGTATGTGTGTGAGTGTATATTTGCGTGTGCGAGTATGATTCCAATCACAAATAATAAGCAGATAATTATTTATCGTCCTTAAAAGTACACACGCTGTCTAATCGATACATGCGGTGATGTGTGAGTTTGCGTTTGTGTTTGTGTGTGTATATGTGTGTGTGTGCGCGCGCGTGCATGTGTGTGTGTGTTTCAATAGATGTAGGTATACAAGTCCACAAATCAAATAATTCAGGGAGTGGCAATCTATTCAACAGAGGAAGATCATCTTTCCCTCCACGATGCCCAGAACGATGCGATGTTCAAAATGAAGTTCGAACCTAACAGATGTTTGATAGGCCTAGCTACATGCTTTTGAGCAGAAATTCGTTTTGCTTGAGAAACGCACTTCCTCCAGTGAAACAGAATATTATTTGAGGTTTCCTGTTTGGGAATCCAAACCACCTCGTTTCCATCAGAATTGTTGGCAGCTCTCATCCTTATACCAGCTGAACTTGAGATAACCTTAATCTACGAAAAGCGAGTCACTTGAACCTGAAGCAAAGGCTGAGAGCAACACATAATGTTCTCTTTAAACTCTTTCAAACTTGGTTTCCTCAGCTTGAAACTGCTAGTTGTACAGAAGAGTTCATATTCTTGAAGTTAATATTTGTAGGGGTATTGCTGGCTTAATTACTGAGCTTATTAGAGAAACCCATAAGGAACAGAAATGACCTAGCAATTTTGAATTTGGTTCAAGTCAAAATTTATGACTTCATTTCAGATAGATTAATCTCGCTTGTATTAAAACCGCCAAAGTATTCTCATTAAATCACGAATTATTTTCTGGATCGCTACAGTAATTTTAACTTAGGTCCATTCCTGGGTCAGAGACCTTTGATTGGCATTAGATTACAAAAGAAATAATAACACGCTGTGCAATGATTGCTATTCTTTTTGCTCTTGTCATAAATACAGTGAACAAGTTTGCCCAGATAGAATACAGAGAAATTCTGCGCTTCATGAATAACACCCAAGATAGCAACATGTATTCATAGATTTAACAGGACAAGTATTTTGTGCCGCATGGAGTAGGTTGAGGGTGCAATTATTTGCTAAACTTATTACCCTAACACCATATGTTTCAAGCTCGCAAGTCAGGCTTACTTGTGCTGGAGAAGAGAAATTGGTCAAAACTTTCCGTGTCTCAATCTTCAGAACTGTCTCTATATACATTAAAGAGAAACAAATGACGATATATTCTACTACAATCGAAAAGTCCAACAGTTGTATTGAATTCTGGCTCCCACCGAGGTTGACGATTAGGGTTGGTGCTGAAAACATTTCATTGGCATATTCGAGTTCCTTGAAAGGAACATCAGCTGTGCTCTTCACAAGGGAAGAGGACATTTGCACGGCTTTGGCAGTGCAGTTCTGTACAGTGTGTGGAAGCACTCCGTCGGTTACGACGATGAGGGTTCCGGTTGATCCGAATCAACGGAACAGCCTGCTCGTGAAATTAACGTGTAAGTGGCTGAGCACTCCACAGACACGTGTACCCTTAACGTAGTTCTCGGGGATATTCAGCGTGACACAGAGAGTGACAAGGCCGGCCCTTTAAAATACAGGTACAACAGAAACAGGAAGTAAGAGTGAGAGAAAGTTGTGGTGAAAGAGTATAGCAGGGATCACCATCATCCCTGCCGGAGCCTCGTGGAGCTTTAGGTGTTTTCGCTCAATAAACACTCACAACGCCCGGTCTGGGAATCGAAACCGCGATCTTATGACCGCGAGTCCGCTGCCCTAACCACTGGGCCATTGCGCCTCCGTGATTTCTGTACAAGACCATTAAGAGTTTGCAGCTATTGTTCAGTGGCGTTAATGAAGATATTTTGGTGACACAAACGTT